>NC_137959.1:32098833-32301333 GCF_963924665.1 Micromys minutus | reverse complement strand
GGCACATGCCACTAAAAAAAAAACACATTGAGTGAATATGAGAATATTTTTCAAGTGATTTATTGGGGGTAATGCATGGACTATGTATTTAAATATATCTCTCATTTCCAGTAATGTTACAACCTCATTAGAAGCGACTTGGCTCATTGCTTAAGCAAAATGATTTAGCTGTTTAGGACTTCTCATTTTAAAAATAGGCCATTTTCTTCTAATAGTTTACCAGAATTGGGGAGCTATTTTTAGAATTGGGTAGCAGCCTGGGCAAGGTCATAGCCATGAGCCTTAGGGAATCTTTCCAGAAGTTGTGTCTGTTGGACATCATAGTTCATTTCTCTCCTTCCCTGATTCTCCAGAGGAAAGGAATTATTTACTTGCAGGATTAAGACATGACCACTTTTCTTGTGTGTGTGTGTGTGTGTGTGTGTGTGTGTGTGTGTGTGTGTGTGTGTGTGTGTTGGTGGTAGTATGCTGTAGAAAGGGAGACTGTATTCTGTTCTCAGTGGCTGACACCCACCCTGTTAGTGAGGTTCAGGGTTTAGGATGCTGTTTATGCTCTTTGGGGATGCTGGAGGACTGTTTGAAGTGTTTAGAAATGGAGATTTGCTAACTACTGCATGCCAGCCCAGATTCCATCCAGGATTGGATTGCTCAAATGCTTTCAGCATCAACATAGACATGAATCGGGACAACCTCCCAGGGAGCAGAAATGTTACCTATGGTGGCATCCAAATGTTCTTCCCTCTTTCCCCAGTCCCTGCCTCTCCCCTTGATGGGGCCGAGGAGGAGATGGGTTAGTGGGAAAAGTGCTTACCACGGAGCTGTGAGAACTAGACTTCAGATTCCTAGAGGACCAGGTAAAAGCCAGGCAGAGATGGCAGCAGCCTGTAACCTCATCACTCCTGGGGCAGGGATAGCTCAAGTTGGCTAGCTGGACTAGCCAAGTCAGGGAGTTCATAAGAGGCCCTGCCTCAGTGGGTAAGGTAGAGTGGGGTTGACAAAGATATCCATGGTCAACTTTGGGCCTCTACAAACAGTCTATGTGTCCTTATACACACATACTAGTGAGCACACATGTGAACACACATACATGCCCACCTTATACATAGACACAGGCAGAAAATACCCTTGGGTTACAAATCTACTTAGGTCCCTACAGGAAGAGAGAAATCTCTTTATCCCCTCTCTCCCTCCCTCCTTTCTCCCTCCAGCTTTTTAAAGGCCAGCCTAGAAGATCTGCAAACATCCCCAGCTGTTTCCTTCCATGTAATGATCTAAAGTTATCTCTTACAGAACGTTAAAAACGTTACCGTTGAGTCCAGTTGGTGTTCATCTGAGGAAGCCGGCACTTTTATTTATTGTCTCAATTGCTTTCCTTCTCAGGAGTAACTTCTTAACATGGGACAAAAGTCCTAAAGAAGCACACTGGGACAGCAATTTTCTCCCATAGGGCTTTACTCTGAGGGAAGAATAGAACCAGTGTACAGTCCCGTCTGTGTAAGGATGCTAACAGCAGAACTCAAATGCAATAATGAGCAAACTACTCAAGGAGAAATCACCCACGTTTTCAGAAGTCATTGGTTAACTCACTGTGCAATTAAATGCCAGAGGATGTGAGCACTGTAGGAACGGAGGAAGCAGATTATGTAATATATAATATGGACACAGAGCACCCTAATTTAGGACCATCTGAGTTTTGTAAAATAACTTCTGTATTTATATATGTCATGGGTGTCAATACATCTGATTTATAAGCAGTGGCAAAGTTTTAGATGATTATTTGTTTGATAAAATGAAGAATAACTTGTTCCACCCTATTTGTTAAGGTTAAAAAGTTTGAATATACCACTTCTGGTATGTATTCAAACAAACCAGTCAGCAATACCTGTTCCTTCCTGGTTAATAAAGCATGATTCACATTAGTCAGGTGACAGATCAACCATGAATGGATGAATGGATAAAGACAGTTTTACACACTTACACACACACACACACACACACACACACACACACATTCAGCTGCAAAGGAGAACAGAATCATGTTTTCACGAAATGAGTTGGGATGGGTTTATCACGTTAACTGAAATAAGCCAGACCCAGAAAGACAGATATTGAGCATTTTCTTGCATGTGCAGGGTTTAGATTTTTAAACAAGGCATCAAAGCAGAGGGAACGATTTAGGAAGAGGGTGGAGATTAAGAGTGGGGGAGCAAGAAAGAATAGTGAGCAGGTGATAAGAAAACTTGTATTACACATGTGCATGAAAATGTCACAGTGAGACCCGCTAATTAGCATAATTAATATGCGCTAATGAGAACAGTGTTGTTAGAGGGTGAGAGCTTGAAGAGTTTTGACATTGCCTATATTCCATTATTCCTGTCTTTGGGAAAAAAATCATAGATTGATAGCTATTATGAAGACTTTTTTAACCCTTTGTTAGCTCCCTGGGGGTAGGAACTGACTGTACATTAGCCTAAAGAAAGCCAAACAGACAAAGAATTATACACAGACACCCCCACCTCCCCAAAGCCTTCTGTTGGATGCAAAGCCAGGCATCTGTGTTACCCCTGATCGGACTCAAGAGCATGGAACACCTCACCATCCCTTGCTAACTGCCACCCCCTTGATGTCAGGCAGTTCAATATTTTTAATTCCGTGTGTCATTCTAATATCCCCGAGTGGGAGAGAGGATATGGTGTCAGGTATAGTAATTACCAAGGCCTCTCTTTTATTTGGTAAAAAGCTGGCCAAATATTTTCATTTTATAGTCCCTGGTCTCTTTGGAGCCTTTGAAAATAATGGCCGGTAGTTCTGCAAGTTCATTAACCGATTCCCTCAGGGCTGGGGAGGGTGTGTTATCTGGCCTGCTGTTTTACATATTGTGCCATGTTTTCAAGTATTCCCTTACCTGGTTTTATTTCAACATCTATATTTAAAGATCTTCATTACTTCCTAATTATCTATGCTCCCGTTCTTTGTTTTTCTTGTTAAAGACTAATTTAAAAGAGCAGTGCAGCCCCCCCCTGCCAATTAGTCATCATTAGCTTCTCTCCCCCTTTTATTTATTAGTCCACCTAATGCTTCCCCTTCCCCAGCCCAGACCTTGCTCTAACCTCCTTGGTGGCATTAACACATTCGGCTTCCTCTTCTGCTGTCTCTTTCTTTCCTTGATGAGCCTTAGAAAAGCCGAGTTCACTCTCCCCCTCCCCCTCTCCCCCTCGTTCTTTATTTCTGCAGTGGGCTTTCTTCCACCTTCAGATCTCTTCAGCATCCTTTGTCAAGCCAGCTCCTTGCATTTTTTTTTTTTTTTTTTTCCGTTCAAGGTATCTTGGGCTTTGTGTCTTAACTGTGACTTGAAAACTTTGTGCCCTTGCCTGGCACGCTCTCTGGGCTTCTTAATTCACCCAAATGGGATTTTTGAAAACCCCAGAATTGGAGCGAGGTCCTGCATGTTTTCAACACAGAGATCGGGGCATTCACCTGGGTAGTGCATCTCGTGGTTAACAGCATCAAAGACCACTTCCGGGCAGGAGGGAATCGGGATCTAGGTGAGGTTACTGTTCATGCCCGGGGCAGGAAACAGACGTTCTTATACCCAAATGGATCCTCTACCCAAAGCTTATGTGAATTCGTGGTCCAGACTGTTGGCCTTAAACCCAGTTTTCTGGGCTGGGAACATGCTGTGAAAGGCACACGGCCTCCTGTCTGAGGGTGAGGTCAGGGAATGCTGATCACGAGCTGGATTCCTCTTAGTCAGTGGCTGAGGGAGCAAGTTTAGAAGCATCAGCTCACTGTTTCCCTGTTGACAGCGGGTAGACATTGGGGACCTTAGAACAGCTGCTAAATCTGCAGCAGCCATGAAGGCGTGCTCTCTAGGCATCAGGAGAGCACCTGCCACGAAGCTGCAGTTGGCTGACAACCCCCGCAGCTGGGAGTGTCTTCAGAGCTGCAGTTGGAAGATGGGCCATACACTGGGGGTACCAGGGCTCATTCCGGCAGCACACGGCGCCTCTGTGGGAGAGCTTGGCACCACGTTTCCCTGTTGTAATGTGCTGCAGTTGAAGTGCCCCCTTTCCTTTTACAGAGGCTGGGCCCACGAAACAGAATGAAGGCTCTTCCTCCTGCCCCATCCCTCCGAGCTCCATGTCTTGCTAAATCCCCTCACCCTTCAGATGTCATTCCAGCATCTTGCTTCCTGAAGCCCCTGAACTGACAGAGCCGAGTCTCCTTTTAACCTTGATAGCCTTCTTCTACCTCTGCATCTGTCCTGCCTGCCTGGCACAAGTTTGGCTGTGTGTGCTTTCACGTTACTTTGTGGAGAACTCGAATGCTGTGTAGGCACTGGATATACTCCAGACTAAAAAAAATGGAATTAGGGGTCACCTCCAGTTTGGGATTATGTTTACCATCACCCTCATTCACTAATGTGGTTAGGGCGTCTGACTACAGTTGGATGAAATTGGACAGTTCCCAAGAAAAAAGGCTTGTACTTAAACCGGAGCATCACTAGGTGATGCTGCTGCCCCACACAAAGGCTGTGGCGGGGCTAGGCTTGGAAGGGCTGCCAGCTCGGGGTTCTACCTTTCTCTGGCTGGGTATGGACTGCAGGTCTGGGTCTCATTCCACCATTCCAGAATCCTATTCATCTCCAGATACGGGATTCAGGCCTCTAGAAAAACATATTACATAAGTGTGTGTGTGTGTGTGTGTGTGTGTGAGAGAGAGAGAGAGAGAGAGAGAGAGAGAGAGAGGGAGAGAGAGAGAGAGAAGGAAAGAGAAAGGAGAAGGAGAGAAAGAAGGAGGAAATTTGAGAACCCTTGGATTGATGGATTGACTCAGAAACTGATTCTCTGCTAACCATTCACCCCACACTTCTGGTTGCACAGAACATTGAAATTTCAACACTATCTTTACCACTTGCTTCTAGATCTAGGAGAAAGATCAACATGAGGGGCGCCGACACCGCAGGCTGTTTCTAGCCTCCCTCAAGAAGAAGCATGTTCAAGCATCCCTTGTGTAGGGGAGCATGGAGATGGGACACAGGGTACCTGGACTGCTCCTCTGCCTTGCTATCCATCTTCTCTGCTGAATACAGACCAGTCCCTGCCCAGGCTTTTGGCTTCATCGCTGGCGTCTTCAACACCACTGCATTACTGTACACTTGGAGTCAGCAATCTGTAAGCGTAACACCTGTCTTGTAATTTCTCATAGGAAAGCTGCTGCGTGGGACAGAAACTTTAACCTCACACTTCACCTCATGCGCATCGCTGATAGCCATCCACGCACATACTCTGCCTAGAGCAGCTGCGTCGACACACTGATGAATCTGGGCTTTAAGAACAATTTATTTTCTTATACGGGAAATAACTGTTTGGTGGTATAGAAAATGTGTTTGTATTAGCGGGGCCAAATTCATTCATGCTTCCATTGAGGAATCTCTATAGCTACCAACCTGATCTTTATTTTATTTTATTTTTAAAGAGTATTCTAGTCTGTTTTGCCCCCACTCTTCGTGAGTAGTAGTTTGGAGTTCCCCAGAAGACATCTGGCTCGGTATCTTATAGGGAAACATTAGGATGTCAGTATAATACCTTTTTAAAGAAAGCTTTGGGTTGGGGCAGTGGTTCACCCACTGGCATGAAAACCCACTCTTGGATCCGCAGCATCTGTGTAAGCATCAGGCATGGTGGTGTGTGTCTGTAATTTCAGCACCAGGGAGGTCGAGACAGACAGTGTGGTCCCGGGAGCCTGCTGCTTAGCCAGCCTATCCAGATAGGTGAGCTCCAGTTTTCCTTGAGAGATTTTGATCTCAAAGAATAGTGCGGTGAACAACTGAGATGCCCGCCGTTGTTCGTTGGCACACTCGGACACTTGAGTAGGTATGTGCCCTCGCCCACACAGACAGCATATAATAGTAGGAGCCTGCTCGATGGTCTATGGGCAGCGCTTGTCAAATTCAGTTGGTTTTAAGAATGCGGGTGCACTTGCTCTCACCTGGAGATTCCGATTCAGTGGGTCTGAGACATGCTGGCAACTTATATTTCACATGGGGTGACCTCACCAGGTAATTGGGCACCTAGGGTCACTGCTGACACCTGGAAGCTTCTGATAGAGGAAGCTTTGGGGAATTTTTTATTAACATATTTAATATGCCTGACTAAGGGGAAAACATACACAATGCTAGGAGGCCTTGTTAGCGAGCCGTCCCTGCATACTGCTTGACCAGGAAATAATGACTTCTCTCCCAGAAAAGGTTTTGTTTAACCCTTGGCTTGCCTTTCTCCAGGGGGGAACCAGTGGACATGTATACGCCTTCCTAGGTACGGGTAGGGACAGGCAAGAGCTGTCCCTGGGGTCTTTCTGGAAGTGCCCAGTAGAAGTCCTGCAAGCCACACAAAGCACCATTATAGAGCAGGGTTATGGCTTCCATGAGAGAGCAGTCTCCCATGTTATGTCCCAGGCTGCCTCCTCCTCTATTGGGGTCAGCTTTGAGGACCTTTGTGGAGCCCCCCCCCCCAGAGAATTGACCCACGACGAGGAATCTCTCTACCTCATGGTTATGGCTGAGAAGCGAAGGCAGCTCCTTCGCTGCTGAGCATTGAGTAAGATGAAGTGCAGAGGCTCAGTGGGCGGCTGAAGTCAGAGCCATGTGTTTCTCGGAGAGCTGGGTTGAAACGGAGCAGCGGCTTTTCCAGGCTGCCCCTGTCGCTCTGCCTCAGCTCGACATTACACCTGCACACCAGACCTAGGTAGGCTCCATGCTAACTTGCCCCCTCCCCAACAAAGTTGGCCCACCCCATGGGAAATGTTTTGTTTGGTGGTATTAGCTAAGAGAAAATAGAACACTTTCTTCTTGTTTACAGATGAATCATTCTGGATCAGGGGCAACTTGTTTTCCATCCTTGCTAGAGTCTGAGGGTGGCTTTTCCTTTCTTTTCCTTTCCCTTCTTTCTTTTCCTTTTCCTTTTTTTTTTTTTTGCCTTTTTCATAAATAAATATTTTAACTGGAAATTTCCAAGTGTATGACAGGCCTAGACTGTGAACTTGAATGTACTGTAATAGAAATCATCAGTTGCCATGGCGACCCGTTCCAAGAGCAGATCGCGCGGAGTCACGTGAGCAGAGAGCGCTCGGTAATACTAACACATCGGAGAGCGAGGCCACTTAACCTCAATCGCTTCCAGCTATTGTGCAGAATGCAATTGAATTTATTCCTAATTTCTGCCAGTGCTAAGGAACAAAATTTCCCTGCAGATTTTAATCTTTCTCAGGCCGTGCCAGCCGGCGCTCAGACGCTGTTCAGCACCAATAGTCAGCAGCGGCTACTCGCCCACTTTACAGCTCCATTTTCTTATTCTTATCTGCAATAATAGCTTCCCTCTGCCTGCTGGATCCCGCACATCCCCCTGCCCTGGGGAGAACTGCCCTTCTCCTTTCCACGTGGCTGTGCGGTTTTCTCTCACTCTGGCTGCTAATGCAAGAAACACAGCCTGTATAATAATACCAGTAAAAAAGACAGCTCTCCACTTTCAGCAATAGTCGCCCCCCTCTCCTACCCTCCCCAAACCTGTTGTGAAATACGGTTTCTGCCAGCTTTTGACCCGTGCTTTGGAATACCACAATTAACAGCCCCGCCATAATGAGGCAAAGCCCCTGGGTCAGTGAATAATGGAATCAAAGTGTGAGTTTTCAGTCTCCATCACAGTCACCTCCCTCCTGGCCCCCCAACCAGGAGAGCAGCCCAGACACCCAGGAGGTACAGCCGCCTATCACAGAACACTCATTTCGAGAGCTTATCGGCTCCCACGAAGGCTGATAAATCAGAGTGTCTCATACGGACAGTCTCAAGTTAGCTGTGTCATCGATCCCTCCTCCCCTTTTAGGCTATTTGTCTTATTCGCTTCCAAAGATGGTATCAGAGATGCCAAATGAGCCTTTGTTTTCTGTGCTCTTGTGCAGCCTAGGGTGAGTTGCAGTCTTGTTGCAGGGACCAGGGGGGAAGCGTGCTTCCAGGACTTAGTCCTTTGTTTCCAGCCCAAGGTCACCTCTGGCCCCTTGGTTCAGGTGTTGTCAGCAGTCTGTCTGTGTTCAGAGGCAGGAGGCGGAGTCCTCCTAGCTGACAGTCTTTGCATGGCCCTAGCCCTCCCGTGACCTCCCCCTTTTATGAATGCTACTTTAAAAAAGATGTAAAACCCGCAGGAATAGCTAAGTGGAGACTAGGTAGAGTCCAGCTTTCAGAAAGTCCGTGTTGAAGGTCATACAAAAGAACCTTAAAAGGAACCTTAAAAATAGTGAGGTTATTAAACAAATTATTTTTTGGAAAAAAAAAGGGGGGTAGTCTCTGTGGTGGCTTGCATGAGTGGGCGCCTCTAAAAGACCAGGGGAGACATAGTTGCAAACACCTTACTGAGCCAGTACTTGGCCGTTATTCCAACACTGTGACTGGACCAGGATTGTGAAGCAAGTCCTGGGGAGAGATAATGGCCGTGTGGCATTAGGACTGACTGCTGTCAGGGGTTCTGGCTCTGCGTAGAGAGCCTGGTAACTATGGAAATCTTCATGGGGTAGATGAGGAAGAAGCAGCCAGAGAGAAGTCATGTGATGAACTTGGCTTCAGGGATGTGATGTTTGGATTTGGGGAGAGAAAAACCACATGCTAAGCAGTCAGTAGCTTAGTAATACAAATTATAGCAATGCATAGGCTCTCTGTCCACCCTCCTGTGGTGGAGTCCCTAGAAGGTCCTTGTCCAACAGCCTGGTCCCACACCTGCCTATCCACAGAGCAGGGTTACAAGGTCCCCTTGGGTAGGTAAAAGCCAGCTTGCTAGCTCCTGCCTTCTGGGCGGTGATGAAGAGTAGTTTTTGCTGTTGTTGTTTTTGTTTTTGTCTTTAAGCTGGCAATTGTCTCTAGTCACAGAGTTGAGCTTACTTACTTATTTTTATTTTTAGAGTAAATATTCTTTTACTTTTTTTGTTTTGTTTTTGTTGTCTTGTTGTTGGTTTTATATTGCTGTTTGTTTGCTCCACCCGCCTCCCCACCCCCACGAGACAGGGTTTCTTTGGATGGACTTGTTCTGTAGACCAGGCTGGCCTTGAACACAGAGATCTGCGGGTCTCTGCCTCCCAAGTGCTGGGATTAAAGGTGTGTTCGACCCCTGGCTGGCTAGAGTATGTTTCCAAGTAACAGTGGTTTGATATTTACAGGAGCGTTCTTTCCGTACTTATTAGTCTAAACTAGTCATGGTGCTCTTGGCCAGAGCTGTTCAGGGATCTAGTGCCTTGGAAGGTTCTGGGAGGTTGTTTAATTTGCGTCTAATCGACGTTCCTTTTGACAGGATGGTCTTCTAGAGGCGTCAGAAGAACACGCCCAGTGAAAGACCGAGCCTCATGGTTTTGGAATGAAGAAAGATGGCAAGATGTGAGAAGAAAGCCAGGGTACTGAGTGCCTGGTGGATTTTATTAAGGGGGAAGGGCAGTCTCCGTTATTATGCTAAATCCTGCCAATTGCAATTTTATTATGTTCATTAGTGTATAGTCAGGAAATAACGCTGCTACAATTCTTACAGAGTTCCAAAGTGCTTTCTAACTGTTATCTTGTTTGACCTATACCGTGTACCCTGGGATGTACATGGTGTGTATTTTATGGACTAAAGATTGGTCTAGCATGAGATCTCACAAAGATTAAGGTCTAGAATTTAGGACACCCAGGCCACTGCTGTCTCATGGGCCCTTGACATTACTAAGCAGGCTAAAGGACAGGGTGCCTACTGGGGGGGCACGGCTTGAGGTGGCTCTTTTCAGAGTAATTTGCTAGAGTCCTGTTTCGAAATGAATCATCTTCGGGTCAACCTAAGAGGCTGGTGCCTGAGCATCCTGGGGCTTTGCAAGAGTCTGGCATGGACTCTGCTCAGTGAGGGGAGGCAGCCCAACTCCATCCAGGAGCAAACGGAGAGTTTAGTTTCATTCTCCTTTACAAGTAGTTGCTGCACAGACGAGTTCCAGAAGCAGAAGGACTCAGAGTAGACATGGCCTCTGAGGTTTGGATATGACCATGCTGTGACAAAAGACAGCACATCATGTCACATAAGACACAGGCATCCTCACCTCTCGGTCTTCCTCCAATTCTAGTTTATATTGGTGAGACAAAGATGGGGTAGGGGTGGGCTGCAAGTCAGCCACATCTCAAGCAAGAGGAGGTGGATTTTCTTTTCAGTGTGACGACAGAGCCCAGGGCTTTGTGCTTCCAAGACAAGTGCTCTGTCGCTGAGCTTAATCCCGAACTCCTCAAAATAGACTCTTAACCCTGGCGGTTGGAGTAAGGACACAGGAAAAAAGGCTGATGGTTGTTTATCCAATAGGAAGAAAAGAATCCTGTGCTGCCCACCCCAAGTTTCTATGGATACTACCATCGGATACGTACTACGTTGATACCCTGAGTGTGTCTGGATTCTACTGAGATGTGTAAGCATACACATTTTTCCTTCTATTTTTGTCTTCTGACAAGAGTTAACCTGACTGGTCAGGCCCAGTCAGGAGGTGCACGGTGAGGCATAGCAAAATCTCTCTGGCCCCCAGGACCAACTAGCGCCTGCTCTCTTAGGGCAGCAAACCTTGGCAGAGATGACCCAGTTATTTGTAACGTGGGCTGTCCTGTACATGGTAAGACATTTAGTAGAAATCCTAACCTTTAGCTGTTAGATGTCAGCAGCACCCTATACTCCCCCGAGTTGGTCATGGCCACTAAAAATGTCTCTGGATGGGGACATCGACACTGTCTCCTCCCAGGGAGGTGCATGTGTGTAAGTTGTCACTCGCCAGAACGTGTCTTTTAGGGCTGGGGATGTAGACTCAGTTACCCACGGGAGGCAGATGGTAGCAGCTGCAGCAATGGTTAATTCTGTGGTGCTTGCTAGAGGCTAGACAGCAACCTAACTCTATCTGAAGTAAGTCCTAATTATTTTCATTCCTGATATTTAGGAACTAGGGTTAGCCTCTTTTTGCAGATGAAGAAACCAAGGCACAGAGAGACGAAGGTCACCCAACAGCAGGGGGTAGGAGTGGTATTGTTAAAGGTTCGAGAAGTATTATAGTCTCCCGAATAAATGTTTTGATAAGTTTTGCTCAAATAAGACCTGTTGAATTGACATCCCCTATGCCCCCAAAAACTAAGCTGGTGTTTTCAAATCACTATGTCTCTGGCAGTGTGTGGGACCTTCCTCTGTGGGACTGATTTTCTTATCTGGGCAGCACCCCGTCTGTGGGATACCTCCAAGGAATGGGAACACATCTGGAGCTCACTGCGATTTACTGATTTCCTCTCTTTCTTCTCTGCTGGGGAGGCAAGGAAATAAACCATCAGGCACTGGGGAAGAACAGGCTGCCCCAGTTCTGCATGCTGAGGTGCCATACACAGGGGTCCCTGAGCACTTTGGATGGCTTACCTCTTTCTGTCTGGACCATTGTCAATGTTTTGATCTTCAGCTTGTCCCCATTCTGGGTCTGGGACAGATTTCTGAAACTCTGAAGACTATCCTAGACACATAACTTACAATTAGAGTATTGCTTTCACTTTCCCTAGCTCCATCCTGGAGCTGTCTGATGGGAAAGCTAAAATTTGATGTTCCATTCCTAAGCTTTGCTTTAAGGGAATGAGGAGAGGCTAATTTTAATTCACACTTTTGTGCTGAATAATGATTCTCAGAATGGTGCACTTTGGATTTAAGTTGGAATTTGAGAGGTAAAAAAACTTACAGGTACTATGTTTACATTTTCATCATAAATTTTCTTATTTTTCAGTATTTTCTACACTGTACCTTATTTATAAATCTATGAATATTACAGTTAGGAAAAAAGCCCAGAGATTTTCAGAGCAATTCCCCTGGACATGATAATGAACCTTTCCCAAGATACAGAAGGGCCTGGCATTCAAGCAAAGCTGCCACCTCATTATCCCCGAAGTTGGTCCAAGGATCACACTGGATTTTCCACTCTATGTTTCAGCCATGAATCTACACTTCATTCTAGTCTTCAGGAAGGGCTAATGTACCTTAAGTTCCCATTTCCTTCTTATATAAATTATCTCAATCCATTACAATTATTTTCCAAGTTTATAATCTAACCACAATGTCAGTGACATCAGATAAAGACCACTGACTCCACAAGGTGGATCATGGTGGGTGCTGTGCACTTGGACTGTCTTGACCAATCAGTGGGAGGGAATGCCTAAGAACAGGAGCCCAAGACTAACAAATGGCTTCTCCTGTGCGTTTGTTCCAGGGATCGGGCATGGGGGGTAGGGGGTGGGGTGGGTCTCACAGCATCTCTTTTCCTCATTTCCCTTAACCTAACTGCAGTGTGTCTTCTGTCTGGGAATTGTTATATCCCTTTGTTTGGTCTGATACCTTACATTTTTATTTATTCATGACCCATCTCTATACTGTGGAGAACTTTTTTTTTTTTTTTTTTGAGAAAATTGTTTCACATGCCTTCCAATGTTCACTATTACTGCCTGGCCTTTTTTTTTTTTTTTTTTTTTTTTTTTTTTTTAATATACTGCCATCTTTTATACAGAGCATATTGATCAGACACCGTTGAGTGAATGAACGAATAAGTAAATGGATGAACAATGAGCCAGTTGACTGGAGTCTAGAGGTGAATCTTGAAGAACAGATAGGTTGGGTGCTCTTTAGTAATACTGGGCCACTATAAGTTGAAAAACCTTTCTGGTTGGCATCTGTAGTGGCTCTTCCTGGTTGTCAACTTGACTCTATCTGGAATGAACTACAATCCAGAATTGGAGGGCTCACCTGCCATCCAGATCTTGAGGCTGGAAGATACAAGTTTCTGACCTAGATCTTGGCATAGAGATCTTGAGGCATAGTGGCTATGAAAAGCTTAGGCCCAGGCAAGGTTGTGCACACCTTTAATCCCAGGAGACGAAGATAAGGAGATCTCCGAGTTCAAGGTCAGCCCAGGACAAAACAAGTCCCAGGCCACTCCTTCTGCTGGAGATCTACATAAGGACATTGGAGAAGAAAAATTCGCTCTTGGCCTGCGTGCACTTACTTGCCAGCACATCGGTTGGAACCTACTTCTGTAGAAGACCAGCCTCATGGTCACAGCTGCCCACTGTTGGGGTAGTTGGACTACAGAGTGTAAGCCATGATCATAAATCCCCTCAATATAGAGAGACATTCCATATGTTCTGTGACTCTAGAGAACCCTGACCAATACAGCATCCTTCAGGAACTCCTTGTTTGTGTTTTTATCTAGGAATCAAGAAAAGAGCAAAGCAAGCTTGTCTACTGCCCCGCCCCGCCCCCACCCCCACCTGAGGTGCGGGTCTAATACTGATTAGGTTCCACTGTGGCACTGTTGAGCTGCTTCCAGTCTTACTAGGATGGGGAGGTGGTACTTTTGCTGCAGAGATGCCATTTCGGTGTCTGTAGGAGGCTGTCATCTCCTGGCAGTGCGACACTGCTGGTACCTTTCTCACGCATGCGCTCTCCAGACTGCTGGGAGCGCACAGGCGTGCTGCACGTCACCTGCTCTCCCAGCTTTCCACAGTCTGCGTTTGTTTCCAAATCCTAAGCAAATTGCTTGGTTGACAATCAAAACCCATTAACATCAAACAGCTGCCACAGACAGGTGGGTGTATAGAAGTAACCTCTGCTTTCCTCAGTAGGCACTGAGACCAGACACACCCGGAGCTGAATGCCGGCTTTCAGAGCCACTCCCCAAAGCTCAACCCATTTGTGTTTCTTTTGCTTTCCTGGCATTTCTTTTCAGGTTTGGAAAATTCACCCTAAAAATAGCGCCTCTCAGTGTTCATCGATGTATGTCTGGGCAAAGTGTACAACAACCCCACGGGCTCTGAGGTTCTTTCTAATTGGCACCAGCGGCACTGAAACAGAGGTTCTGGGTCCCGGAGCTCTTGCTTAGAGAGACAGTACGATCTCCTTACATGACTTTCTAGACTTTTTTTTCCCCCTTGTTAATGACGTTATGAGTGTTTGCCTCCTGCTTCCTGGTTTAGGTCTCAGGCTGTGACTTCTGAATGCTGCTTTCGCCACCTTGAAGTATGACTGTCCTCCCAGTCCCCTGTTGCTGGTGGATAGGAAATGTGCCCAGTGAGAGAGGAACTGGTTTCCATTTCTTCTAGCATTTCTTCTTGTACTTGGGAGTCAGGAAAGCTAGTAACCACTGTTGCTCAGAAATCGTTTCTGTCAGTGGTTCGGCTAGTTAGATGTGCCCAAGTGACCCGCAAAGGTGACAGAGAACTGAGACCGAGCCTGTGTTTTCAGGAGGCGCTGGCAAGGCTGTTGGGATGGCCACTTTCTGATCGCAGTTGAGGAAGCAGGTGTCATGGTGGCCTGGAGTCATTCCTGAAAGCTCCCTCAACTCAGCGCCCATATCTGTGGCTTTCTTGGCAAATTTTGTAAGTCACTTAATACCCTGCTTTAACTTGCTTGAGTGAATTTTCTTCCCGACACTGACCCTTAATCAAAATAGAGGGCGATTGGGCAAGGCCATTAATCCCTCAGCGCTCAGCAGGGTGCCCAGGGCAATCAGTCAGCCAGCAGGGGTTCCTCACACAGCCTGGCTGGGTGTTCCCAGATTCTCTGCCAGGCTGGACCCTGTCTGCCTCTCTGCGTCTTGCATATGCCCTTCTCGCGGCATGGGATGGTCTTTTCTCCACCTTCCAGGTCCCCGTTACCCAGCTGGAAGCTGCTTTTTCTTCTCTGAACTCCATGAGTCCTGAGCACACTTCTCGAAGGAAACCACCATTTTCCCTCTCTTTTGTTCTTTATGTTCATTAAAATAAATAAATAAATAAATAAATAAATAAATAAATAAATAAATTAAAAAAAAATAAATCTTGAACCAAACCGTTAGCCATTTGAGGAACAGGAGTTGAGTTGAAATTGTTTTAATGGGTCCATAGAGTTCGAGGCCGGGGTATGTCTTCTGGATACAGGCCCCCAGCAATGCTCAGGAAGGGCATCCGTGAGAGGAAGGAAGGAACCTTCAAAGGCATGTTCTGAGGTCGGCCTTGGCCATTATTATTATTATTTATATGTTTTGTCCTTATGGGGGATACAGGGGTCTTTATTAGCATCTTATTTCTGTTTATTTGTTTTAAATATCTGAGAGAAAGAAATTAAAGGGGTAAAGA
This sequence comes from Micromys minutus, assembly GCF_963924665.1. Taxonomy (NCBI): domain Eukaryota; kingdom Metazoa; phylum Chordata; class Mammalia; order Rodentia; family Muridae; genus Micromys; species Micromys minutus. The sequence continues at coordinate 32,286,161 of NC_137959.1, read as the reverse complement.
TTTCTTTTAGTTCAGGATTTCTGAGGACTCGGGGCCTGTGGTAAGCAGTTTGCCATGGCAGTTGGGGCTGGCTGCTCGGGTATTTCCTTCTAGCTCTTGCTGCATACGTAGACGGCTTGGTACTGGACAGAACTGAGACCAGCGACATAATCGCAGAGTGCAGCACACAGGAGGGTCGTCCGGCTGGAGTGTTGCCTCCTGCCACGAAGTTCTGAGAACGCATGCGCGTGGGGAGTTGGTGAGGAGGGGGGCGGGACTTCTGTGCACAGTGCTGTCTTTCACAGAATCAGTCCTTAAAGGTCAGCATTTCAGACCCCATGAGGAGACAGTCCACACATTTAGTATTGCCTCAACAGCTTGCAGGAAGAGGGCACAATGGGCACACTCCCCAGTCACCCTCAAGCTTCCTCTCTGAAGGGTTCACAGCATCGCCTACCCGATCCCAGCATCATCTTTTCCCAGGCAGTCTTTATGACTTCTACCTAATCATATTGTCTTGAGGTGAGCCAGGATGTTGGCATACGCTAGGATACTCATTCATTTCTTTATGGCTTTTCAGCGGGACAGCTCTCTGGGATAAGCAGATTCCAGCCTCGTTCCCAGCTCACCCTCAGCAGCAGATGTGCTAACAGCTGGAGCACAGAGAGCCCTTGAGCGTTTATAACAGCTCTTACACTTTCCCTAACATCTCACGACAGTCCTCTGGTCACAATGATCGTTGCTTCCATCCCGGAGATGATGAAGGCTATGGTCCTAAGGCATCACAACTTTCCCAATACTGTGTTAACCTGTTCGTGCCAGCTGGAGTTTAGATGGAGAACCCCCACTATTAACCCTTACCTCCCAGGTTTACCACATTCAGCTGAACCCAGATGGCCAACAGTAACAACAACAGAGCAGGCTAGGAAACACTTAGCACCTTGAAAGCCTTGTGGTGAACTTCATAGGAGAGTTATAGTTTCAGCAGGAGATCTGGTTATCTCAGTGTTTCAGAAGGAAATACAGAAAAAGGAATTGTGAATGGAAAAGTAAGTTTTTCATGTCTATACCTTTCAGTGTTAGAGGAGACCTGAGGTTTTCAAGAAGGCAGCACTCTGCAATATGGCTCTGCTACCTGAGAGTCTGATTTGCCCTCTAAGCCCGTCTTGAATGGCCTGAGGTGGCAGGCAGGCTTCAGAGCAATGAAGTCTGGATTATGTACTGAGTTACTGACTGTTGGTTGTAGGGGAGGCAAATGCTTGACATTGTTTCGTTTCACTCTATCAACAGTCTGCAGAGGGAACCAGGATATCAGACTTCAGGGGGCCAAGGAGAAGGCAAGAATGAGTTCTGGGCAAGGTTGGAGTAGGAGGTTTGAAAAGGAGCATCATGAGGTGAAAACCAACAGGGCTAGTAAGAGCGGGATCCTGGGGTGGAAAAATCAGATGCTGACATTTTCATGAGTAAAAGAATCAAGAGACAGCGTTAAAGGAAAAGCTTAGCTTCACCAGTATTTAGATGAAATCGGGCACTGAGTTGCAATGGCTTTGTAGGCACTAGGGGATGTTTCTCTGCAGTGTAGAATGACTCAGGCTCATGGTTGAGTAGAGAGTAGGATCCCAGCAGTGAGAACTGAAGGCTGTGACAGGCCTGAGAGCTGAGACATGGTTTCAGCATTGCCCAGGCCGAAGGAGGAAGCTAGTCCACACACCCTGGCAGCAAGAGCACAGGAAATGTTTGAGAGTGTAGTCAGGGCTTTGCAGAGGGAAGAAGCCATGGATGAGTGTGTGCACTTGTGTGTGTTTAAATGTGTGTGCACTTGTGTGCATGTCTGAGTTTATGTGAGTGTGTGCACTTGTGTGTGTTTGTGTGTATTTATGTGTGTGTTTGAATGCAAATGAGTGTGTGTACTTGTGTATGTTTATGTGAGTGTGCATATGAGTGTGTGTGCCAATGTGTGTGTGCAAGTGTGTGTTTATGTGTGTGCTTGTGTATGTTTGTGTGTGCTTGTGTTTATGTGTGTGTTTATGCGAGTGTGTATGTGTATAAGTGTATGTATACTTGTGTGTGTGCACTTGTGTGTGTTTATGTGTGTCTGTAAATATGTGTGTGTGTTTATTCGAGTGTGTATGAGTGTATAAGTGTATGTATACTTGTGTGTGTGCACTTGTGTATGTTTATGTGTGTCGGAATATATGTGCATGTGTAAATATGTGTGTGTGTTTATGTGAGTGTGTGTCTGAGTGTATGAGTGCAGGTCTGAACCTACACAAACGTAAGCATGCAGAGACTTATTGTAAAGAGTTGGCTCACGTGACTATGGGGGCTGAGCAGTGTGAAGCTCTGCAGTGGGCAAACAGGAGAGGGAGGAGCGCCAAGGAAGACCTGAGGTTCAGGAGAGCCGAGATAACCTTCAGTTCACAAGCAGGCAGACGTAAGAACCAAGAAATGCCACTTCTTTCTGTTCAAGTTCAAAGGCTTGAAAACACCAGATAATGACTCAGGAGGATTTCCTTAACTCTGCCCTTTTGATCTATTTAGGCCTTCACCTGGTTGGATAAGGGCCACCTACACTAGGGAGGACAGTGTACTTGGCTAAGTTTATCAACTCAGATGTTAACTTGAACCCAAAAATACCTCACAGACACACGCTATGGCCCAGGGATGTTGACACATAACATCAGCTTCCAAAGTACCATGAAATCAGCTTGTTGGGGGGTTAAAAAATTATGCTATAGGTAAAAGAAAGAAGGAAGCCATAAACTAACCCCCTCGAGAGCCTTGGCAGCCAGAGGGAGGTTGTTTTGTATGTATCTCAAGAGTCAGCAGGGGCAGCTAAAATTTCTCTAAACAAAAAAAGGCGACATCACTTGACTCCTTTGCTAATCCATAAGACACTTATCCAGGTATCTTTCCCTGCTAGAAGGTTATTGCATTGAATACAGGCAAGTTCATGGTAGTTCGTAGTTCTGGCAGGCATGCCAGCCACTGGCAGAAGCAGGTGTTGGAGATGCTGTGGGACCAAGGGGACCTGGGCTTGGTTATCTGTTCTGTGGTTGAAGGTACATACAGCCTCCACAGACCATCTCAGGAGCTGTGTAGGACAACCAATTTAAGTCTGAGTAGCTTACAAATAAATGAGACTCAGCCTATGGTTGTTTATTTTTGGCTTTGACAGTTACTGGGGAGTGGGTGATCCCTAATTTACTCTTCTAACTGCCGGCCTGGCTAACTCCCCAGTGGTGTATCCCAGATGGCCACTTGCTCGTGGTCCATCTCCCCCCATGATGGCTTCTCCCCTCCTCTCCTCCTCCTTCATTCTCTTCCTGGCCTCTCCTCTCTAGCTCTTCTCTACGCCCAACCAGGTAATTCAAACTCCACCTCCCTTAACCCCTCCAGTAACTGGCTGTAGCCAATCTTATCTAACCAATAGTTTTAAATCAAGGAACAAGGTCCGCACAACAAAAGCTTGTAAACATGAGCGTTCGCTCATAGGCCTAGACCTTTGGGTATAGACTTTAGTGTTACAACACAAAACAGCAGACCAAACCTCAACAGCAATTTGTTGTAGAATTATTCAGTCACAGTTGGGGGATTCTATCCTGCTTTTGGCCATTCATTTTCCAGATAGAAGACACATATAACCTTTATATTTATAATGAGCCTTTATCAGCAGTAGAGCTGGGCAGATATCTACCTGCTGCGCTATTAAAATCTACTTTCCTATCGATAAACCCCCAAGTTATTGCTTATTGTGTTCCATCTGAGCTGCTCTTAACTCCAATTGGTCAGCCTTCTTAGACATGACTTTAAGATTCTTACCCCACATTGTCTTCTTCTCTCTCTACTTCCTCTCTCTCCTCATGGACTTCTCCGTCCCCAGGCCTGAGAACCCCAGCCCTACCTGTGTTTCTTCTGCCTAGCTATTGGCTGGAGGTATCTTTATTTAACCAAAAGTTTAAAATCGAGGAGCAAGGTTATATTGCACACACGGATTCTCTAGTTCCTGGGAGCGACCGGGCTCTGGGGACCAGCACTTAACCGGTACAATACGTATCAAAGGATCAAAGCTCCACAGAGCTGTACTTTGTCACCTGTGTGTTTCTTGCTGGCTTTCCAGCTGGCACAGAGCTGAATTAAGCAGACTCGGGGAGCTGTACCTTTCAGACAGGGATGACTCATGGAACAGAATGAGCAAGAGAGTCTGTAGTTGGTCACTTAGTCTGGGCAGCTGAAGCATAGTCTGTGTCCTTACATATGCGTGCATATATGTGTGCATTTGTGTGTGTGTGTGTGTGTGTGAGAGAGAGAGAGAGAGAGAATATGAAGAAAATGAAGAAACAGAACCCGTGAGAAGCCTCAGAGGATGTGATGAAGGCCCTTTGAACCTGCAGACCATGTGCTTTAATGCTGATTTCCTGTTTGGCAGCACCATCTCCTCTCTTCCATACACCTCCACTCTTAGACACCACCCAGCCAGCTGGACGTGAGTGCCCAGTCCTAGACTTCACGTTTTTCCACTTTTTATCTTTTCAAAAGCACTGTGTCCAAAGGTCAGGGCTCAGGATACCTTTGAGCATCAATTCCAAACATCTCTTGTAGAAGGCTTTGGATCGTAGATAGATTGCTAACCAAATGTCATTTCTCATGGTGCCGTGGTCTCCTGACTTTTACCTAGGAGGATCCTATTTGGATTTACAGTCAAGACCCATGGGTAGAGTTCAATGATATTCCACACATGTTTTCATTATATACTGTTATTGTATGTGTACTGTAACATACCAAGACTTTTTTTTCTCTCACCATGTTTAGAATTGATCTCACTCAAGTAAATGAGAATTTATTGAGCATCTATGTGTTCAGGATTAGGTCGTACCCTGGGGCATATGATAAATATAAAAGCATACTACTGATTCTCAGGTTGGCCACACATAAGCTGAGCAAAAGGAGACTGGGACATGTAGGTATGCATGTTCCTACCTCCTTCAACCATATTCTGGTGTCTGTGGGTTTTGTTTCTCCCATTGCAGTTCTCACTGGCCCAGTGGACACTGGGGTTCTGGTAGTCCCTTCCCTCCTAAGGCTAGGAACCATATCTTGCTGTGGTAGCCCAAGAGTCTTTCCCATGCCTACCCTTGTATCCCTTCCACTCCTGTCTGTAGCTCTTTCTCCAGCTTCTCTTCATCTGCACCTTTATTAGTGAGTTGGTTCTCATGGGGTACCTGACTGAAACTTACCGTGCAGCAGGGGGTGGGGGGAGGGTGTTACTTTGTTTGTTCAGGGTGTCAACCAGAACAAATACTTGTTTGATGGAGGAGAAAGAGCTCGGCCTTCTTTAGCAGGGGAGGAGGAAGGAGGAGCTTTGAAAGCAAGCTGCCGCCTACAGAGAAGAAAAGACAAGGGCTTGAAGTGAGCAAGCTAGCCTTTGGTACAGGCAAACCCCAATCTGTGCATCTCAATCTTAGACTTTAAAAAGTTTAACGAATCCTTCCTGGAGGCTTGCGCCTTCTCTCCTGTCACTTGTTTGAAAAGAGAGCTACATCAAAACTCCAGGCGTCAGAATTCCCCAGAACCCAGACTTCACAGCTCTGCCCTGCTGGGGGAACTCACAGATCCACCATCAGGCAGGAGCACAGAGCTGAGCAGGGAACTCCCTCCTGCTTTAATTACTTCTGGCATAATGTTCTTTTTCAAGATTTGCTAATTGGAATTAAACAGCTGCTGCGTTTGGACAGGGACAACAAAGATTTCATTGTCTAGCCTTCACTGACTTCACACAGATTGACAGGCTGTGAGGAAACCAGGGGCAATCTTCCGCTTATGGTTCCCGGGTCATCCCACCGTTCACTTAAAGTGAAATAAAGAGGATCGAGGAGACATAAGTCTCTATTGCCACAGCCAGGAGGAGTCCACAGGAAATGGCAATTTAAGTTAGTATCGCGGCCATGTTCATAAAAATACCCAGTAGCTGACACTAGCAGTCCAAATATCTTAGTTGTGTTTTCTGTTGCTCTGATAAAATACCCCGACTAAAACAACTCAAGGGAGAAAGGGTTTGGGCTCACAGTCCATCATAGCAGGGAGGCCCTGGTGGCAGGAACTTGGGGCTGAGAACAGTGGATGTGCATGTTTATCTGGTTTCCTCCTTTTTATGTAGTTCAGCACCTCATTCTAGGGAATGGTACCACCCACAGTGGGTATTCTTCTCAGCTCAAATAACCTAATTAAGATAATCCCTCACAGGCCTGACCAGAGGCTAAGCTAATTAAAACAATCTCTTTCTAGGTGATTCCAGATCATATCAAGTTGACAAAAACGAAGTCTAATCATTGTGCCAAGACCCCTGTTTCTACACGCCATAAGAGACTGGAAACAAGTCATAGGGGAAAATTCATGCAGGCGGAGTCTTTGCTGGTTAAGTTCTTGCTTAGGCAGTTAATGTTGGTAACAGGCAGTTTTATTACCCAGGAAAGGTGCTTAATGTACTTGAGTGTTGTCAGGTCCATTCACAGTTGTCTCTTCGGTTCTAAAGCAACAAGGTAACTCAGATCTTAGGAGAGAAGTTGGAGCTAGAAGGCATGGGTTTGCATGAGGTTTCATCAGAGGCCTCTGTGCTTTTAGGACTTCTGTGCCTTGGCTTCTTCATGTTTCCAACGAAAATAATGAGAAATAATTTAAGCAAGCTAGAGACAATCAACTCAGGTAAGCACACTGATTTCTTTGGGGAACAAGTTGAGCCTTTGTCAGGAAATAACGCTTATTAATTTGAATAAAAGCAATGAAACTATGTGGGTTAAACACAGAAGAGAGCGGATCCTTGAATAATGATAATGTCAGACATAAGAACAACGAGGAACGGAAACAAAGACTCGCACGAGGCAGAGTTCGTCAGTGTGGGGGAGGGTTTGCTCACAACTGTAATTCTCTTCAGTAATAGCAAAGGGGGCAGGAATCATTCCTGTCTTCTCTCAATGTCAAAGAATCAGAGGGGGCTTGCCCGATCACCCTAAAAGCCAGTGTCCTATCTTATTTTGATTTCGTTTCTTCATGGCTACCAGTCACTTTGCCTCTGTCTCTTTCATGCATGTTTCTATCTGTGTGTCTCCTTCTGCTTCTCCTTGCCAATGACTTTGATCATGCAGGAGAGGAGAGACCATGTCTACTCACTGTTGACTTCTCGATGCCTAAAACCATGCCCAGCACATAGTAGGTATGCAGTCAGTGGATTTAATAGCAACATTATAATTTAACAGTGATATTTTACGATCTGCAGTGGTAAAGTATTTTGATTCCCACAAAAGCTATATAGAGAGTGTCACAAGATTTCCCACTAAATAATCTAACTTTGTCCCTCTCCCCGTTCTTCTTCTCAAAGGGAGCAGGATCACATTATTTGGATGAGGACAGTCATATAGACCAGAGAGCAGGGTGCACAAGAGTGATTGTACTCAAGGCTTCCTCTTAGTGAGAGAGCTCTTGTTACAGAGCCCAGATGATCCTCAATTTTTCCCTCTTTCTGTCTCAGCTTCCCAGAATTACAGGTATGCCCATCTCAAAATATTCTAATTTTCTAAGAAACATGCTTTATGGAAATGGCAGCAGGACTGAAGAGAGAAGCAAGACCTTTCTCCCTCCAGGGAGAAAACCAGAAGTTTCCACACTTGGATAAACTAGATGGCCCTAGGGACTAGTTCCTCCACGTTAGATGTCTTCATCTGGAAAGCCCCAGGCGAGGCCCATTAGTTGGGCTGCTCTATTCCAAAGAGAACGCACCCTGTTAGGAATCTTGTATTTAAATAGAGTGTCATGCAAAGATGTGAGGAGGAAAAAAAAGCTATAAAAAAAAAAAAAGGAAAAAATGAAAATTTGAAAACAAAACAAAACAAAAACCCCATGGATGAAACTCCAAACAGCAACAAGGTCTGTATCTTCAGGGGGATCGGGAAGGTATCATGTGAAGTGAGAACAAGAGAAGAAGGAAGAGACGTCAGAGTTTACAGATAAGTTTGCCAAAGTGAGAAAGGTGGCGGGAACTAGAGAACATCAAGGATATCTCCCAGAAATCATAGCAAAGCGTTAGAGAAACTCGGAGGACAGATCTGATGTGGAAACTTCTGGTTTCTTTGGAAAGTCATTTGTGCCAAATGATGCTTTCCTGATGGCTTGCTAAAGCAGACACGGGAAAAAAGGTTTTCCTGAGGCAGACACAGGTGAAAGGATGTTTGGATACAGCAAACACGAGGAAGAACCTGTGCTGAAGTCTACACATGACCCCACAGGCGGTGGGCGATGAACGCTGGACATTGGTTTGGTGCGCGATGCCTCACTGGTCTCCCCTAATTATTCTTCCCTAAGAACACATGTGAATTGGTCCCCCTTACTTAGCAACTCAACTCGTGATAACTCCACCATCAAGAGAAACTCGCCAAAAAACTGCTCGCGAGGTTCCTTCCACAGCTTGCCACAGCCTCGCTTCAGGATGGTTGGCAAGCCTGGGCGTTTCTTCAGGATTGAACTACAGCTGCTGGTTCGTGCTTTGTGTCTGCCTGCCTAGAGGATGGGTCTGCAGCTGCTGAGTTGTATTTGGTGTTTGCTACGGGGCTGAACTGCAATCAAAGAAGACTGAGCTTGATCCCAAAGAACTATTGCTGAACAGGTCCATTTCCCCTACATCCTGATATCCTTTCTCTTCTATTGCCTCTGGTGGGTGGTGGGCAAGAGGAGAGGTGAATCCTTATTAAAAGAGGCTGAAAAAAATGTCTACACAAATTTGTTTAGCAGCTGCCAATGATCCACACATCAGACCTCACTTGGGGTCTAGTTTTGTAATAATCCTGAAGCTGAGAGCACATTTTGTATGTACAAATAGTGCATCGAAAAAGAACATATGACATAGAGTATATGTGGTCCAAAAGCCCAACATATTTACTGCATGACTCTTTACAAAACCACTTGCTTAAGCATGATGCAAAAGGGTCAGTATTCAAACTATAGGAATTCTGGAAAGAAGAAACTGATAAGAGAGATATTCAAGAATAGCCCCCAAATCTAAGGACATGAACTTTATACTGAAAACCTATAAAGGGGCCTGGAACCTGGTTCTGAGAACCTAGGTGGGGCGAATCATAAACACCCATCATCACTCTAGCTCCAGGGGATCTGACACCCTCTTCTGGCCTCTGTGGGAATCCATGTATGTACATGCACATATACCTTACACCCCAGAAATATAAATAAAATTAAATAAATCTTGTAAACATGCAAGGAATATCCAGTACAAAGAATATCACTGTGAAACTTCAGAACATTGGGATAAGGAGATTTTCAAAGTCTCTGGAGGATATGAGAAAGCAGGTCACTTATAGACGAGAAGCTGAACATCTCAGTAGCCAGGAATAAACAGAGCCATAGGCCAGACAGATGGCTCAGCAGGTAAATGTGGTTGTGACTATTCTAACAACCTGGGGTCAATCTCCAGGGACTTCCATAAGTTGTCCTTTGATGTCCATAAGTACATACACACACATGTATGCACATGCACAGACATGTATGTCCATATGCACACGCACAAATGTAGTAAATGAAAAAAATTAAAAGAAAGTGAAGGAACTCCTCAGGGTATTGGCTGAAAGCTGGACTAGAAATTAGGGAAAAAGGGCTCTGGGAAAATTAAAAGGGCTTCATGAACATCTTCTGAAGTGGTAACCAATGGTTTTAGATTTGTGGTCATACTATGTAGACTTGTAGTCATACTATGTACCATTCCTCTTTCTGGAGGAGGACCTAGTAATTTGCTTAAAATAAATTTGGTAAAAGTAATGATATATTAATTCCACAGTGAGAGTTTGAGAGATCAGAGTTTAGTCTGTCTTGTTCCCTCTAGTTTGCTCAGATAAAAGCCAACCACTGTGTTATGAGAAGCCTTGTGGAGGGGCCCATGGGGCAGGAAAGTGAGGGATCCCCCTGGCCAAATCCTGTGAGGAAGTGGGTCCAGCTAACAACTACTCAAACGACCTTGGAAGCAGATCCTGTTCTTCATGAATCCTGAGTTGCGCATGTCTCTGAATGACATCCTGGTTGCAGTCTGAGGACCCTGAGTCAGGAGGATCCATCCAATTCAAGTTTGATTCTTTCCTATATAGAGATAGCAAGTTAATAAATACTGTGTTGAACTGCAAAATTTGGGAGCAGCTTGTTACACGGCCATGCTTAACAGAAAGGAGTCATGTAAAGACTGTCTTGTCATAGCACATCTGGGGACAAGGTCCAACATAAATAGGTAGTTTATAAATAGAAATTTATACATACATAAAAAGCTACTGGAAAGTCAGCCAAGTTTCCAAAGTTGTACCAGAGAGAGAATGGCATCACTACTTACAGCCAGGCTCCACAGTGAAGTCTGAACATAAACAGTAAAGACATAATTAAAGAGGAGAGTGAGAGTGGAAGGCGGTAATTAGGCGCTCAGAATTGTAGTATGAAATCACTGGATAATTTCTAACACTGTAAATAAGAATGAAGGAAGCAATCAGTAAGTTCAGCCAGAAGAATCCCCGGTGGCTTTCCTGATGCAGCAGAGCCATGTTAGCTCAGAGAAGGTAGGATGGGGTGGAGCCATGTTAGCTCAGAGGAGGTGGGATGGGGTGGAGCCATGTTAGCTCAGAGAAGGTGGGATGGGGCGGAGCCAGGGTAGCTCAGAGGAGGTGGGATGGGGCGGAGCCAGGGTAGCTCAGAGGAGGTGGGATGGGGCGGAGCCAGGGTAGCTCAGAGAAGGTAGGATGGGGGAGAGCCAGGGTAGCTCAGAAGGCTAGTAGAAAGAAAACCTGTTTCCTTTTAAGTTTTGCTTCTACTGACCAACCTAATCTTGCATCTATTACTTTGATGTCAACTTGGTCCCCTAAAGTGACATGGAGCTTCAAGAAACACTACAATGAATTTTTAAAAAATGATATTGAATACAAAATCTAAGACTAATTTTAAATCAAGGAAATTAACATTTCTGGAAGACAGAGGTGTAGATCCTGTATAGCACGTGTGTGGACATGGAGGGAAACTTATGCCTATGGGTGTGGGTTTGACATGACTGGGAACCTGAAACAAATGTCCCTGTAGACAGTGAGAGACGGTGCTGACTAGAAAGCTTTGTCAGGATCAGGACGAAGCAGTGGCAGGCTGTCTGCCTCAGAACCATGAGCACTAGAAACCAGTCTTTCTAGGTGTAGGTGTGGATATGTACACAAATTTCCTCACCAACCACAGTGTATTAAAATTGAGTTCAGATGCTACTATGAAACCGATGTGGGACTACTGAGTTCTGGAAAGTTCAGAATACAGTGCACATAAAGACATACCAATACTTGGGGAATAGGTAGGATTCTATTTTGTACATAAATATCCTTGTGCACAATAACAAATAACGCATTTATGAACAGAGTAACAGGAGGAAAGGCACCATGAGAGATGGTTCACAGATACGCCAAAGAGAAATCACATCCAATAACAAGAAATAGTTATAGAAATGCTGAATCAGTTTTCATAATGTGCTCGAAAGTTTCAAGGAGATGATGAAAACAGGTTAGGCCAGTTCATCATAAAAAATGTTAACATATATTCAACAAAGTATGTATATATTTCAGAGACGAACATTAGTCACTGAAGTGTGTCCTCATGGTAAGTGAGAGATTGGGGGTGGCTAGAAGAAGAGTGAATAAACAGGAAGACAGAGCAGGCGAAACAGCTTGAAGTATTGTCTAGAGATAGATGTAAAACACAAATGAGAAACAAGGAGAGTTTCAGAATGAAAACCTCCAGTGCACGCCAAATAGAAATTCCAGAAAAAAAAAATAAAGCTTTATCTGAGGAGAGAGAATGGAATTTTAAACTTAGAGGATATGGCTCTTAGGGCGGGATCATGCTTCCCCCCTCTGTGTGGAGCTGGCTGTCCTGGAACTCGCAGTGTAGGACAGACTGGCCTGGAAGTCAGAGATCAGCCTGCCTCTATCTCTGAGTCAGAGGATTCAATGTGTGTGCTACTACACTTGGCATCAGGACAGGATCTTAACTGCTGAGAGATTATAGTTGAATAATAGATAGATAGACAGATGACTGATGATAGGTAGGTAGATAAATATATATAAAATAAATCTTTAAAAAAGAAACCACTATTCTGGTTTAAAGGATATCTTGATTATTAAAGCTATATCTTAATTTTGTAACATATAAAACATCTTCAGTTTTCCCTGAAACAAGCAGAAAGTAAGTAGGCAGCAGCCTGTGAAATCTACATAGTTTCCCAAGGAGGGCAAATTTCCTAGCATCCATTCCAGATGGGACCTGAAGACAAAGAAATTTCTTCCCAGAAAGAAGAATTGGTTTCTTTTCAGGTAGATGGTCTTAACACTGCTTGCTTGCAGGATTTCTGCATTTGCCATGAAGAAATGGAAAATCAAAGATGTCTATATCTAAAACTCTGAAGAAAGAAGGCAAAGAAGATGCTAGAAGATGGGAGACTTCCTATGTCCACAGACTGGCAGAATATTGGTGAAGATGGGATGTGCAGATGTTCATAAAATCCAATGACATTCTTCACTGATATGAGAAACACAATCCTAAAATTTATATTAAAACTCAAAAGATCATAAGTGGGCACTGAGGCCCCAAGCAGAAAGGGCAGCGATGAAGCAATCACAAGATATGGTTTAAAATTTTACCACAACCACGGTAACAAAACCATCCTGGAACAGGCACAAAAGAGACATATAGACCAATGTAAAGGAATAGAAGATCCTGAAATAAGCCCACACAGTTACAGTGATCTTATTTATCATGAAGGTACCAAAAACCCATGTTGAAAAAGAGCCAATGTTCAACAATAGTGCTGGGAAAAGTATAAGTTTACAGATAAAAAAAAATTACACTAAGGACCACATCTCTAGTACTATACAAAAACCAATTTGAAATAGTTCAAAGACCTTGATGATTACCTGAAACTTTGAAACTACTACAATAAAATATAAGAAAAATACTTCATGAGAGACATAGGCAATGGCTTTCTGAATAAACTCTAACAGCCCAGAAAATGACAGCAAGAACTGACAAATGGAAAAATTAAAAACCATGAAATTAAGAAAAATGAAGAAAAGAAAAATCTTCTACACAGTGAAGGAAATGAGCAGGATGAGAAAAAAATCTTCTCTAGCTAACAGCTGACAGTGAAATAATATGTAGAACTTATAAAGAATACAGAAAATTAAGCACCCATAAAACATATAATTTGACCAATAAACAAGAAAGTGAGTTGAACAGACAATGTTCAAAGGAAGTCCAAATGGATGATAAATTCATGAGAGCTTCAACATCTTTAGCTACTAGAAAATCATAAGCAAACTACACTGAGATTCCATCTAACTCCAGGCAGAATGATGATCATAGAATCTAGCTGCAAGGGATGCTGACAATAGTGTGTGTGTGTGTGTGTGTGTGTGTGTGTGTGTGTGTGTGTGTGTGTGTACCACATGTGCATGTACAGCCTCTATGGAAGTCAGTATAGTAGTTCCCAGAAAACTAAAAATAGAACTATTTCACATACTACCCATACTTTTCCTGAAAATATAAGCGCATACAAGAGGGATATCTGAATATCAATGTTATTTTGACACTGTTTTAAAATAGGTAAGATCATGTATGCCCAACTACCAGTGAATCTATAAAAAGTATAGTGTACACACACACACACACATACACACACCTCAGAGGAGTTTTATTCAGTCATAAAGAAGAACAAAATTGTATTTCTAGAAAAATAGAAATAGAATCATGCTATGTGAAACAAGAAGTCTCAGAAAGACAGGTATCAAATACTTTTTCTCATATACAAAATCCAGTTTTAAAATGAATCAGATGTCTGTAGCTGTGTGGGTTTATTTCTGGATCCTCTATTTCTTTATATTGGCCTATATGTCTCTGTTGTACCAGTTCCAGGATGGTTTTGTTACTATGGTTGTGGTATAATTTTAAATCAGATCTTGTGATTGCTCCATCACTGCCCTTTCTGCTTGGAGTCTCAGTGCTAGATGTGAGGTTGAGTATTATACCTCTAATCCCAGCACTTGGGAGGAATACCACAAGTCTGAGGATAGTCCTCGTTACAAAGCAAGCTGAAGGCAAAAGTAGACTACAGAGTAAAACTCTGTTTTGAAAACAAACAAACAAACAAACAAACAAACAAAAAAACCCTTTCTACCAGGAACTCCCAGTGGATAAACTGGGCCAGGCCACAGGTAGGTGAATTTCACCATCTTTTCTGTTCTCCATTTTGTCTGTTTGGAATTACTGTTAATCTTGTAGCAGCTGGCTGCGGGGCCCCTCCTGCCACCTTAACTCCTTGTCTTGGAGACTCGGCCTCTTGATGCAGGCATTAGTCTCTCTGGTCTTTCCCAGTGCTTCAGCCTTTCCTCATAGCCCATACACATTCCTTTGTGTCACAGGCTACCCACAGAAACAGTTCTACCAGGGATCTCACAGCTACCACACTTGCCTAGGGTCCAGATCTGGCAGCATCAACCAAAGAACAAAACAACAACCCATCAAAGACAAAATTAGAATGGCAAGCTTCACCTCAAACATCATAACTTTAGGTGCCTCAAACCCAGCATAAGACCACAAACAGAAACAGCCAAGACAATGTGCCTCCCCCAGAAACCAGCAACAACTTATTGCAATAGGTACCAACAAGTGCAGTTTAGCTGAAGCACAAGACAATAACTTCACAAATACAAATTATGACTATGAAAAAGGAGCTGAAAGAGGATATAAGTAAACCTCCAATGAAGACTGTGAAATTGCCAAGGGCAGTAAGAACACAGTTCAAGATACGAAATAGAAATAAAGTCACCAAAGGAAACCCAAATTTCCATATACCTGGAAATGAAAACTCACGAAGTCAGACAAAAATTCAGCGGTAAGTCTCATCAACAGATTGCAGGACATGGAAGAGAGAATCTCAGGTGTTGAAGAAAAGTTAGAAGAAATGGATATTTCATTAAAAAGGGTTAGATCTAAAAAAATCCAGGCACAAAACATATAGGAAGCTTGGGACAATATGAAATGACCAAATAACAGAGAAAGCAGAAGGAGAAGAAAACTGGTCAAAGGCATAAAGACATCTCTTTTCTTTTCTTTCTTTTGAAATTGAAAGTAAATGTCCTAATACATGTATCTGGATTATGTTTTCCTTCTCCTTTCCCAGGTCCTTCCCACTCCCAAATCCATTCTTTTTCATTTGATAACAAATAAACAAAACATATAAAAATAAAAAACAAACAAAAGTCAAGAATAGGACAAAACAAACAGGAAAAAATGGGCTTAAGAAAAAGTACACTGAATGCCTGCAGACATTGAGACACACAGAAAACCCATAAAATGGAATTGGAAACCATAATGTATACACAATGGCTCTGAAGGGAAGAAAGCCCCAACAAAGCATTGTGATAGAACAAAACAAAAATCTCTAAAAATACTACAGAGCCTGTTTTAATAAATCCATAGGATAAAATCCCCAATATGAAAAAGGAGATGACTATCAAAATACAAGTAGCATATAGAACACCAAATAGAGAGGAACAGGAAAGAAATCCCCCACAACACATGACAATCAAAACACTAAATAAACAGAATAAACAAAGAATATTAACAGCCCCAAGGGCAAAAGACCAGTAGCATATGAAGGCAGAGCCATTAGAACAACACCTGCTATCTAAAATCCAGAAGGGCCTGGATGGATGTTCTCCAAGTTCTTAGGGACCACAAATGCCTGTCTAGACTTCTATACTTAGCAAAACTATCAATCACAACTAATAGAAGAAAAATCATTCCCCAGTGAAATCCAATTTAAGCAATTTCTATATGCCAATCCAGAACTCCAGAAGGCACTAGAAAGAAAACTTTGGTCTGAAGAGGTCAACTACACCCAAGCGAAAACATAAAGAAGAAATAATCTCAGAAGAGTAAGTCAAAAGAGGTTGAAAACCCACATGACAACCAAATAAAAGGAAACAGCAAACACTAATCATTGATGGCTCTCAATAGTAATGGTCTTGATTCCCCAATAAAAAGACATAGATCAGCAGATTAGATTTGAAAACACTATCCATCTTTCTGCTGAAGGCAAGAGATACACCTTACCATCTAGAATAGATATCACCTCAGGGTCACAGGATAAAAAAGTTATTATAAGAAAATAGACCCAAGGAGCAAGCAGGTACAGCCATTTTCATACGCAAAAAAGATAGATGTAAAGTCAACTCTAATCGGAAGAGATGGGGGAGGACACTTCATACTTGTTGAAGGAAGAAAAAATACATAAAGATGTTGTAATTCTAAACATTAATGCACCAAATTTAAGGATACCCAAGTTCATAAAAGAAACATTACTGCACTAATATGGACTTTCAATAATCTACTCTTGCTTTTTTTAAAAAAAGATTTATTTATTTTATTAATATGAGTATACTGTCACTCTCTTCAGACACACCAGATGAGGACATCAGATCCCATTACAGATGATTGTAAGCCACCATGTGGTTGCTGGGAATTGAACTCAGGACCTCTGGAAGAGTAGTCAGTGCTCTTAACTGCTGAGCCATCTCTCTAGCCTCCAATAATCTACTCTTGTGAATGGACAGACTAACAGGCTATCCAGACTGGGGCATGTGGGTAGGGAGAGAGAGAGAGAGAGAGAGAGAGAGAGAGAGAGAGAGAGAGAGAGAGAGAGAGAGAGAGAGAGAGAGAGAGAGAGAGAGATAGGTATACTGGAGTTAACAGCATAAATCAAAATAAATCAAATGTACCTAGCACATATCGACAGAACATTCCAGCTAAACACAAAAGAAATACACTTTCTTCTCAGTGGCCCACATAACAGAACACACAGCAAGTTTTGGCAGATATAAAAATATTAAAATAACACCCTGAATTCTATATGACCACCATGAATTAAAGCTAAATATGAACAATAGAAATATCAGTGAGCATTCAAACTCATGGAAACTGAGCTACTAACTATACTAACTACTGATCAAGACAGAGATCAAGAAGGAAATTACAAACATTTTAGAACTGAATGAAAATGAAAACACAACATACCCAAACCCATGAGACACAAGGAAGGCAGTTTTAAGAGGCAACTTGACTGCACTAAGTGCCGCCACCATCCTCCTCCTCCTCCTCCTTCTCATCATCATCATCTTCATCATTATCAGCAGCAAATCACCATCAACAACCCCAAATACTGGGAGTGATCTATGTTATTAATTTAGCAACACACCTGAATGCTCTAGAGCAGTGGTTCTCAACTTTCCTAATGCTGTGACTCTTTAACACAATTCTTCATGTATGGTGACCCCCCCAACCATAAAACTATTCTCAGTGGTACTTCATAACAGTAATTTTGCTACAACTACTATGAGTTGTAATGTGAATATCTGTGTTTTCTGATGGTTTTAGACGACCCTTGTGAAAGGGTTCAGTTGACCCCCAAAGGGGTCACAACCCACAGGTTGAGAACAATTGCTATAGAACAAGAGGAAATAATACCCCAAAGGGTAGATAATACATAATAAACAGTGAAATACATAATAATACATAAAACAGTGAAATACATAATAAACAGTGAAATGAAGAGCTGGTCCTTTGAGAAAAATCAAGATTCACAGATCCTTAGCCAAATTAACTAAAAGACAGAGAAAGAGGATCCAGATTAATACAATTAGGGAAGAGATGGGGGACATGACAAAAGATGCAGAGAGAAATCGAGGAATCAGAAGGACATACTTAAAAAAAAATCTGTACTTCGCCAAATTGAAAACCTTTAAATGGATAAATGTATTGATATCAATGACAGAGAAGTTGAGCTGAAAATGAACTAAATACTTCCCCCTTACTGACTAGTCTTCATGGTACAGGCAGGTAATCTGCAGGATACTGTAGGAGAAATGTAACCATCAATATTACTCAGCTACAAACACTACAACCCCCAGCAGTGACCTCCTCAAATCATATTGGTGAATGACCAGATGTTATGAGGATAACTAACCAATTTATGGTTGGAATTAAGGCTAAATCCATAGGTGGAACCCCATACCTGGAAGTTTTGATGTGGCCAAAAACCTGAGACTAGACAGGTCATGAGCCTAGAGGAAAACCTACTACTGATGTTCTGCTCAAGGACTTATCAATAAAATGACTTCTACCCACAGACCAGTGCCATACTCAACACCCATCAGGAAAGCTTCTTCTTACAGCAGATGGAACTATCATGGAGACCCAAAGGGACAATGTGTAGAGAGTGAGAGACTTCACAGCACATGGTAATATATAGGATGTTTTCAAGGCTCAGGATCCATGTGAAAGAGGAGAAAGGAAGATCAAAAGAGCCAGAGATGGAGAACACTCCAAAGGAATGGTGTCTTCCAGAGACAACAGAATGGAGGCACGCATGAACTCACAGAGCCTGTGGCAGCGTGCATGAGACCTACATGGGTTCAAGTCAGATGGGGTCCTAGCACTGAGGAGGAGGAGGATACAGGGTCCAACCCATAATCAAGGAGGTATCCGAAATTTATATCAGCTGGGAATGGGAAAAGTCAAATTTCTCCAGTGGAGTCTCATCAGATATATTAACTATACTTCAGGGCAGGGTCCATGCCCAGGAGTAACCAGCCACACAGAACACACTCAAAGTTAGTTTTGTGACTTTTTGTTTCATTTCTATTTGTTTTGAGTTCTTTTGTCTTACTAATCTTCGGTTTTTGTTTTTTATATTTTAGATTTTGTGTCGCTTTTTTTTTTGTTTTGTTTCTTGTGTGTGTGTCTTTGTGTGTGTGTGTGTGTGTGTGTGTGTGTGTGTGTGTGTGTGTGTGTATTTGAAAGAGAAAGAGAATGTAACAGTGGTGGGGAGGTAGGGATGATGGAAGAGTAATTGGGGAGACAAAACATTTCTTTTCAGTAAAAATCAATCCTTGCAAAAAATCATATTAAAAAAAGATAGAAATAGAGGGGTATTATTTGGGACTAGGAAGGGGGCCAATGAGTGTTTAGAAAAGAAACAAAAGTTGCTAATGGGGCATACTAATGTATGACAAATGAATGAAACCTATCATTTTGTACAATGATTATATACTAATTAAAAATATTGATGACAGCATGACCTTAATTTCTCCCCTCTTTTATTCTTTATGACCAGGGAATGGATAACTGCCACCTCCATAGGAGTTTTGCTTCAATACAATTCACAGGTTGTGGGGAGGGGATTTTAGTTCTTTAGTTGCTACACAACAGAAGTCATATCTGCTATGAGAGAGAAATCTTACATCACTTAGAGATCCCAGACTGAGCTAGAAAGAAGTGTCTAGAAGGAACTTTGGGCTGTCTCTCATGGACAGTGGTAAGAAGGAGAAAGAAGAAAGAACAGGTAGTTCATGACCAGGAAGGTAGATTTAAGAGAAAGCAGGAACTTAGGTATGTCAGTTCTTATTCCTTGTATAACCCATCTAATTATTCTTCAGTTCTTACATAGATATAAAATAGAGTAATTGCTTTCTGTCCAGTGAAGCACAGTATGTGCTGGTGAGGTTTTAGCCATTGGCTCTTTAGAACACAACATATACAGAACACTTGGTTGCATGATATAAGCCATGTGCAGCATATTGTTTACAGTCGCTAATACCACAGATGCATTGTAGGAATACAATATTGTATACATGTGATTGGTTTGCCCAGAGAGTCCATTACTGCTGTCTATCAAGCCCCATATTATAGTCAACACATGGTTATAATTGATTAATGAATATAATAAGTATAACTATATAAATATTGGTTTATCCTTTAAGCTAATGAGCAAACAAGATAAATAGAATGAAGGAATATCAAAATTAATTTACTTTCCCCCAATTTAGGCAACTTCTTCGTTAGTTTTCAAATATTGGTAGGATATTTCCTCAGTATTTTGGGCTATTCACAAACACAACAGTGTCTGATAAAAACATGCTTTTATTATCTGGCTTTCCAATTCTTTATAACTTTCTAGTATACTTAAGACATCAACAAAACAATAAACACGACTCTGATTTGCAGTCTTTGCCAATTTCTATGGTATACATCTTTTAACCAGGGTTGATTTCAAATCACTAACAGGTAACCAAGCATGGAGTTTGGAAGACACACCCAATAACCACCATTATGTGGTTTTTCCCACTAACAGAGACACTGATAATCTCTATGATAGGCAATGATAGAATATAATAAAATGGGCATCTATGAAGTTTGAATTACCTTTGAACCATTTAACGCTTGTATAATTTATGAAGCATGCTGCCTTCATATCTGACAGTTAGGACTTGCAGTCTATCCCTCAACAAGACTCCTTCATGTCACCCCAATGCCGAGGATCCAGCAAGGACAGCAAGGGTTCCCCAGGGCACAGAGGAGCTTGGGTCTATCTGTGACTAGGGAGGTGCTCAGAAGTTTCTTATTATTAAAAATGTCTACCTCACACTTCATATGCAATCAATAACATTTTGCTGTGTCATGTCTCTGAAATCGAGGTTGCTGCCATAATCCTCGTCGTGACTTACACGCTCCGTTAGGACAAGGGTTGAGGAGACAGTTCAGCTGGTAAAGTGCTTTGTGTGTAAGCAAGAAGACCAGGGTCCAACCAGTACCTGTAGCCCCAGTACAGGGAAGTCAGACAAGAGGATTTCTAAGTTTGGTGGCTAGTTAGTCTATCTGAGACAGTAAGCTTTGGACTACTGAGAAATTCTGTCTCTGAAAACAAGATGAGTGGGCTGCCACCCAAGGTTGACCTATCACACACACACACACACACACACACACACACACACACACACATAACCACCACCACCACCACCATACCACACACACCCCGAAACAAAGTTCTTGCTTGATGGCAGAATTGAAAACAAAGCAAGCTGGGCATGGTGGTGCATCTCTTTAATCCCTGCACTCTGGAGGTGGAGGCTGGCAGATCTCTGTGAGTTTGAGGCCAGCCCGCCTATGTAGTAAGTTCTAGGACAGCCAGGGTTATGTAGAGATGACCAGTTTTAGCCTGATGACCAGTTTTAGCCTTCCCCTGCCAATTAAAATAAAGCATAATTGGTCAATACTAGAAATAAGGTGACGTTGTGTATCACATTAAAAGTCCCTCCCTGTCAGCAGCTTATCCAAAGCTGCGGGAATTACCCTCTTGTCCCATCTTGCTTCCCCTCCTCTAGTGAGACACACTGCTTCCTGATGTAAGCCTGTGGCTTAAAAAGCATCTTAGAAACATCCATTCTGCTAATCCCCCGACTTCCCCTGCACCTTGTTAATTTATTTGACAAATGTTTCTGGATAAAGACCAGAATCATGAATTTTTAGTGAAGTTGAATTATTGCTCTTGGTCATATGTTGTTGTTTTTGGAAAAAGATGAATCCTGAAAGATCCCATCTTAACTGTAAGATGACTAAATGCTTAGGTTTACATCTGGGAACAGAATCTCTTCTGAACCAATGACGGCTAGACTGTGTGGACTTTTTTTCTCAGGGAATGTAACCTGACAATACTTTAAGGGAAACATTGAAAAGATTCTGCTATAAAAATTAAATGTGCAGAGCTGGAGACACAAGGCACTTGTCCCCAAGACCCACAACTTTGATCCTGGGAATTCATTCTGACTTCTACATACACACACACACACACACACACACACACACACACACACACACACACACAGACACACACAGACACACACACACATACACATCCATATACACACACATATACACATAATACACACACATACATAATGCACACATTAAATATAAACATTAAAAAAATTCATCGACAAATCAATGGAGCAGCCAGGAAAACAAACAAGTTTTGAGAAACTATTTTTTCTCCTAAGTTGAAAGTTTCTTTAAAGTTCTAAATATGAACATATAGCAACAGGTCAAAGGGGTCTTTAAAATTTCAAACATGAACACTTAATTTAGTGTACAAAACACTCCAGAAAATCCAGCAGCCAAGGGTACATCTACCTCTACATATCCATTTCCCTGACACTTGTCAAACATCTATGCGTGTGCAAGGCCTGCATCAGGCATGGTGAAGTCACAGGGCTATGTTTCACAGAGTGGGATCTGGGAGGATTCTAAAGGGCTCCACGAGCTTTGGAAATGTCCTCAATGAAGCAAATGACACATTTGAGAGATGGGTCAAACCCCAAAATGTCCAATGGATGAAACTCCCCATGACACTCTGAGGATTGCAGACTGTGTTCTACATAGTTACTAGACGGTCCCTGCTTGTGTTAGAAGACAGCGTTCTGACACAGAAAGGGCAGAAATGCAGAGAACGGCTACAGGTTATAGAAAACTGGAAGGCTTAGGCACAAGTCCAGTGAAGAGTGTTCAGAAGTAAGGCTGTGTGGATAACAGAAGGGAGTGGTCACGGAGGTGTGGGCAGGCACACCCGTGTGTCTTAGGGTTTCTGTTGAAACCCTAACCAAAACCACTCTCATAAGGGACAACATTCAACTGCAGCTGGCTTACGGTTTCAGAGGTTCAGTCCTTTATTATCATGGTGGGAAGCACAGCAGTGTCCAGATAGAGGTGGGGCTGGAGGAGGCAAAGTTCTACCACATCTTTATTCAAAGGCAGCCAGAAGACTGGCATGCTCAGACAGCTAGGAGGAAGCTCTCTTCTGCAATGGGTGGCGCCTGAGCATAGGAGGAGAGCCCTCGGAAGCCCACCCCACAGTGACACACTTCCTCTAACAAGGCCACGCCTCCTACAGCACCACACCCTATGGGCCAAGCATATTCCAACTACCACACTACGGGACTGACTTCTTGACTGAATGTACATGTATTGTCTGCCCCACAGGAGACTTCCACGTCCAGAGCCCAGGACAGCTGCTTGAATGAGGACCTTCATTCAGATGGGGATAGTAACACTGAGCCCGAGAGACCACTGGGCAGATCCAGACAGACCTGAACTACTGTGGACTGAAGTTTGAGGCTGGTGTTTTATACAAGGGGAGGGACAGAGCACACATGCAGAGTTGTGGACAATGAGGCGACAGGACAGGTCACTCGACTTCAGGTTTCTGCTGATACAGCCTCTTTCATTGAAGCCTTATGAAGGGCTCACTGACATACTAGTGAAGAAAACAAAGAAGTGAATGGAAACCTGGGCAGTTTATATTTTTTTTAAATATTGTAACACGTGGACGGACCACTGCATGATGGGAGAAACACACACTCAGGCTTTGCTGTTAGAAGTAACCTGGCATGACCCTTTAGATTAGAAAATAATTTGGAAACACGTCAGAAGGCCTGAAAGGGATTGTATTCTTTAAAGCACTGTCAATTTCTTAGAATGCTTTACAAAAAAATAACTGCTCTCTCTCTCTGTCTCTGTGTCTGTCTCTCTCTCTCTCTCTCTCTCTCTCTCTCTCTCTCTCTCTCTCTCTCTTTTATAAAAGCATTCTGTACCAAAAGTCATCACAGGATTTTTGTGAGACTTAGGTTAGATGCTTAGCACGGTGGAATGGTTTAGTAAGTTCTCACACATCTGCGGAGTAGAATATTAAGCAGCCATGAAAATGGTATTTAAAACGAGGTTGCTGTTTATGTTTTAAGGAAGAATTAATAGCCAGTACCATCACAAACAGATAAAACAAAACTAGAATGCCCACAAACAAGAAAAGGTAGAGAAAGCAACAGCATGGTTTTTATAGGGTCTATCTGTATTTTCTAGACCGCCTTTTGCCAACATTATTGATCTATTATTTTGAAAATTTTCTATAAAGACCTTTAATGACTGTTAATCAGCAAATAGTCTCTAACAAAGACAGAATGAAGCCTGGTGCAGGCTTGTTGCAGCTTTGGAAAGGATTCAGGAAGGGCTGGACTATGGCATGCTTTTCTTAGTAAGGCAGCTCAGTAAGGTAAGGGGTGTGATACTCTGGGGATTGCAGGAACCTCTGGGAACACAAGGCTCTGAACACATACATCCGATGAGCTGCTTTCCCACGTCCTCCCTCACATGCTCTGCTCTCAGAAAGGATGGGGTACCAGGCGTAAGTACCCTTCGGATATTTCACTCCGAGTTATTGTTTCCAGAACTCCCCATTTCCTGGAAACTCTGCCTTGTCTCTCCTTTTCTCGCTTCAGTTCCTCAGATTCTGGGAGCCCAGGGACAGCAAGGGTGGGGGAGGGGAGCAGGGAACACGTGATTGCCGCCGAGACACACCATAAGCCCATAATGTCTGAAAGGTTAAGCAAAGACAGAGACGTGAAGAGGGAAAATTCTTCATTCAACAATAATCGCTCCCCTCATCTCCTCTTAAAATGGGAAGAAAGGGTGCGAGGTGACATTAGGCACTTTAAAATATGCAAAATTAGGAGCTGTGCAGACCTCATTAACACCCGCCTCCAACATCATTAAGATGTTTCCAAGAAAATTAATTGAGAGACTCATTAAAAATAAATTAAGAAAAATGTGTTGCAGAGCGCCCGCACTCAGCTCATAAATCACAGCTCAGAGCTCCGGCCCGCTGCTCCGGCAATTAACTCCAACCGATTTGTTTTATCCTGACTGTGAAAATTAGAAAGCAGACGTGGAGATTAGATTAGGGACGTCTGTCAAGCGGAACTCGGAGTGAATATTTTAGGTTACAAAATGGAAACCAGGAAAACAAAGAAAGCAGAGATTTCATACCGAGGAGTTTGTGAAGAGTGACTGGCGGATGAAGGGGGTTTGAGGGAGGGCTTGGGGGGAAGGAACTCTTGGGAGGGAGAAGCTGGGAAGGAAAAGAACGGACATTTATATTATAAGCTTAAATAGATACTCATGACAGGAAAGCTGGCACCGAGACGTAAAATAGAGGGTCCTTGATGATACTTACATACTTATGCTATACTCTCATATTGAGACATTCGTTCTAATCACTCCAAACAGTTCCTGCCCTCCTTCACTGTTTTGTATGAGTATCGGTTCCGTCTTCCTCTGTATAACTTCTTTTTGTGTCCCTTATTCAGACAGTCAATAGTCCACGATTACTGTGGCTTCTAGTTTCATTTCTGTTGCCATGACAAACACCCTGGTCAAATGCAACTTGGAAGAGGCAAAGGGCTAATATGGTTTACACAACCCAGTTCACAATCAATCCAATACTGAGAGAAGTCAGGGCACAAACCATGGAGAAATGCTGCTTATTGGTCCTTGCTCAACTAGCTTCCTTGTATATAGCCCAGGATTCCCTGCATAGGGATGGTACTGCCCACAGTGGGCTGAGCCCTCCTTCATCAATTAGCAGCTAAGGAAACACTCCACAGACATGGCCACTTCTTTAAATGAGCATCCCTCTTTCCAGACAACACTAGGTGGTAATAAGCTGACAGTTAAGAGCTATCCAGGACATGGAGTAGTTAGTAGGCAACTTGCTGGTTTCACACATGTATGCTATCCTAGCTAATGTTTACAACTTCAAAAGAGAGAGCCAGTTTATAAGTTATAGAATCTAATACCCAAAGTAAAGTGCTAGCTCTTGGGGATCATATTGGGTTTGCAGACCTGGTGCTTTACTCTAAACCTGGTGATGTCATTGGGGGCAGATTTTTTTTTTTTTTTTTTTTTTTGTTTTTTTTTTTTTTTGTTTTCCAGACTGCTTTGTTTGTTTGTTTTTGTCTCATTCGGTAAGAACAAAAGGGGCTGGGGGGGGGTTCTTTCTTCCTTCCACAAATGTTTCCTGTAGTCTTCCAGGTGTGATATCAGGCTGGGGAGATGGAGTGGGGGCTTCCTAGTGTTTAGGAAAATGGGTGCCAGACGAGACACCACAAACTTGAGATTTTGGGGAACACAGTCTCCAGGGCAACTGAGAGCTCTGCCACCCCTGTCATTTATTGCATGTCCACTCTGTAAAAACACACGAACCTTCACGACTCCTTCCTGAGTCAGACCACTCCTAGCTACCAGCTATGAGGCACTGGGTAAGCCGTTCAATGTCTTAGTTTCTACATCTGTAAAATGGGGATAATGATAATACTGGTACTTACTGCAGAATGAATCTCTCTCTCCCTCCCTCCATCCCTCCCTCTCTTTCTCACTCCCTCCTTCCCCCCCACCCTCTCTCTCTCCCTTCCTTCTTCTCACCCTTCCATCCTTTCTCTTGAGGATGGAATGAGAAAATCCCAAGAAGCCCTTAGCAAAGTGCCCGGCTCAGAGTAAGCACTGAGCAAATGTCAGCAGTTATTATTTAGAGGTGACATTTATGTTGGCTCTTAAAGGAGCAGTAGGAATTCAATTAGAATTCCATTTCTAGGGACAGCTGCAACCTTATGGGTAGTATTTAATATTATTTGGATCTTTTGAGTAAAGGGAGAGAGAGGATAATCCCGGGCATTAATGAAAGCCAGACCAGCTTGTCACAACACACAGCCTCACTGGGTCAAGAAGCTGAGCTCGGGCTATGAGTGGGACTTGAGGATGGGCCAGGGGATGCATGGCACCTTTGTTGAGACATACCACGTCATTCACAAACCTTCACCACTGCTTCCTGCCTTGCCCAGGAGACAGCCGACAGGGGGCGGCAGCTGGGAGACTGGTTTTCTAAACTCTGGGATTCAGTGACAGGCAAGGGGATTGTCCCTTGTCCAAATAGATGCTGTGTTCTGTGGAGTTAGCAACCCACGTGTCTTCTGCACCCACCATCTATCCTCCTCCATCCTAAGTTGACTTCCTCTTGTCTGGGCTTCTGCAAACACTTCCCAACCTCCCGTTGTCTCCTTTACCTCTACGGACAGTCATATGAGCGAACTGCGTTGACATAAATGTGTTATTTGTGCCCCAAACTTCCAGTGCCCACAGAGCAGAGAATAATAAAGTTGGAGCTTGTGTACGCTGCTACATGAAAGCAGGGCACTGCAACCCTTTCTTGCGTATCTCTCACTATAGAGATACGGATATTCTAACGGCTCGCTGTAACTCCTGCCGCATCGACTGCTTCCTGTCTCCCAGGCAGACTGCCCATCCCACTTCTCCATCGAAGCTTCTCTGCCTGGCAACCTTTATGCTCTTCTTCAAAGCCCAGGCCACGTTGTTCCTTCTCTGACGTCACCCCCGACTGATAGACAGAAGAGGTACTCCACTTTGGGAGCTTGCACAGTGCCAGCCAATCCTTGTTGAACGACGACAAACTTGCTTGCAGAAATGCTTATTGCCGCCTCTTCTAATTGGGTTGTAATAATGCGTGGGCCTCCCCTTCACGGGACTGCGAGGTCCTTAGCTGCACACGCTATGCCTTTATGTCCTCCACAGAGTCTATATGCAGACCACAGCAAGGCTTCCCTAAATTGCATTAGGTTTTATTTAAAATGGGATCAAAGTGTTCTGACACACACTTTGTCTATTTTAGTTTCCTAAGGTAAACACACGTAATCATGGAGAATTAATGACGCCAGTGAGTTGGATGATTTGAAAGGTCTACTCCCAACTTCTGGTGCATCATATTCCTTCATACATTATCATTTCTCAACGAACCAGAGCCTCAGAATAGTCGCTTCTTTGACTATCTGAAAGAAGACAGCGACGTCTGGGTAGAGTCAACAACAGAGCCCTCCCCACACTTCAGATGACATAGAAGACAAATCAGTGAGGGTCCCCTCATCCTACTATCCCCCCTCTCTCCAGTCGCAGGAATAAAACTGTTCATGTTTTGGTCGCAACAAGACTCCACAGAAGGGATGGCAGTTAGCAGAGTACTCATCCAGCACCTGTGCCTCGGGATCCTTCCCTTCCCTTCCCTAGCACAGTCGGAACAAGATAAAAGTCAAGAGCCACTCACCCAGTCCTGGGGACTCTTATTTAGATACGACCCTCTGGCTATAGTCCACACTTTGCAAATGAGTAGTTATGCCTCAAGAAATCAGGATGGGTTGCTGTTGAGCAAATCATCTGGCTTTCTTTTTTTTAACCTAAAGGCTACATATGGGATCAAGCCTTCCTACTTCTTGGTGAGTGCCTGTGTCCATGTGTGCCCTGCTCCCTCTCTGTAGTCTTCAGGGCCAATGATGTTTGTGTGAGATACCCTTTGCCCACTTCTTCCCCATCAGGTCTATATTTCAATAGAACAGGCTATCTCGGCTGGAGACTACACTCTGAGCTGTGGTACCCATCTCTCTGAAACAACACAGGTTTACGCTTTGTTATCCAGTCAGACTGGCCTGAGTGCTTGGGGCAGCGTGCATTTCTTCTGAGGATTCTTTAGTTATTAGGTGATTCTGGGCTATGGTTATCTTGTGACTGCAATGTTAATGATTGGGACAATTAGCACAATGAAGAGCTTTGGGCTGATTTATCCTCTTGAGGTCGAGAGCCCTGGTTCCATCAGGTTTCAAGTGATGCCCCTGCCTCCACTGCTCAGTCAAGCATTTCTGGGGTTAATTTTCATTAAAATAACCAGACACTAATGACAAGTGACTATTTCCGTCCCCATTTGCAATGTCATACTAATGTCCTTTTGTTGGTCTCTCACTAAAAGATGCAGACGGTGCCAAAAGCTTTCATTTGTCCTGGCTACAGGCCGTTCTCTGTTTAAATTCAGAATTGTTTTCCTTGTAGGAACCTGTTCACTTCTTAAAGTAAGAGCAAAAAGCTGAGGGGAATTGCTTTTGGTCTTTTTTTCCCCCTTTATGGTGGTTAGTTGAAATAACAAACAGATGAACGTGTCACATCTGAACCAACATCAGTCTGGGGACTGGAGGAGAAACGTTTGGTCTCGAACCCGGCCGCAATAGATCATCTAGACCTTGTATGACCTTGACCCCGTGACTCACATCATAAAAAATGGGGAAAGTAATGCATAATAATGCTCACCTCAAAGGCTTTAATGAGGATGAGATGAGGAAAAAAAGTCTGTTTGGTTGTTGTTGAAAGCTTGGCTGTAGACCCATCAGAACACATTATCATATTACAACAAGCTGAGACCTAATCCAAGGGCCCGCCCCTTCTCCGGGCCTAACTGAGGCAAGAATTTAATAGATTCCCTCCATGGCCTCTGCCCTCCCATTTGTGCTGAAAATAGAATATAAAATCTAGCAGTTTTAGGAATCGTAAAGACTATTGGCTTAAGCTTCCCCACTTACTAGGCAAAGGAAGAGATCCAGGGAAGCTAACTTTAAGGATACGTGGTCACTCTCTCGAAAGGCTGATTTCTCTCGCACATGCACACACAGGAGTGCGAGTGCACACACAGCCCTGTGGGGTGGACTGGGGTGCTTTGAAGAGGTACCCCTCCTTTGGAGTCTAGGGCAGTTAGTTCATTGTGGATTTTTAAAGATCTTTAAATTTTGGTTGTGCTTCGGAACACATGCCGTTCAAGGAAAAACTGGAAGGAAAATCAAAGAAAGAAAATGGAAATTGCCTGCAGTAACACACACACACACACACACACACACACATGTACTTAACATTGAAATTGAGGTGACTGTATGTATACTTTATGTTTGAGGGCCTTTTGTTGTTGTTGTTGTTGTTTGGGTTCTTTTTGTTTTTGTTTTTAATTTGATACTATTTCCTGTACCCTAAAATCATCCTTGGAAGTAGGACTCAGAGGGATGTGTGGCACATTTTTTTCCCTGTGGATTTACTGCAGCTAAGGCAGTAGGATGACACACACTTAAACGTCAGACGTACCTGATGTGGAACTTCCTCTCCAGTCCTTTGCTGTGGGATGATGTGAGACCAGCTAACACAACCTCAGACCTCCCCCATCTGCACGGATGATAGTCAGTGACTGTGATTTCTACCCAGGCTAAATCACAGAAGAGACAATGTGTGTAGCATCATGCTTACACGCTGGAACCACTATGTAAGTGGTAGATATTGACCAATTCTATTTTACTATATTTCTGTTATTGGATATTTAGGTTGTTTCTGATCATTAATTACCAGGTGAACCACTATCCCGGTACCAACCACAGTAATGTACCTGAAACACACACATATGTGTATGGATGAGCTTTTAAGGTAGAACTTCCCAGGGAATGTGGGTCATGGCATACATACATACATACAAACACACACACACACACACACACACACACACACTTTCTTCGTTTGGTTGAAATAGACAGAAGTATTACCACTTGGACTGACCTATAGAGAGTAGGACCCTAAGGCTGTTGATGCCCAGCAGTATATGCCGCCAGATGGCTGGAGATATAAACTGTAAAGAGTGGTGACCTCAGCCACTTCCTGTCTGTGTAATTTCCCTGAGTCCATTTTCACATCTGTAAATGGGTTTAATGATACCTCTTAGGGGTCATGTGATGTCTGAATTGAATCCAGCGGGCTGACACACATAAAATCCTGATACATACATTTGTGTGCTTTTACAGACTGCTAATGAAGAGAGAGGGGGAGAGAGATGCAGAGAAGCTGGACCATCCGAGGTGGGAGGACTTAAGTCCCGAGTTTAGGAAACAATGAAACGGATCTATCTGATTGATTTGGATTTCATAAACTCTCTCGATGTCCATATACAAACTATTAGGACAGACCTAGACATTCCCACTTTATCACATGGGAAGTGGAAGAATCATAACCATAAAAAACCTTACCTTTTAAGTGCTGTTAGGTAAGTGGAAGTATCTCTAAGATGCTTTAAGATATTACAGGTAAACCTATGATTTTAACAACTCACACAGACATAACTTGAAATCAGAATCAAGGTCCAGGAGGGTCTGAATTCAGAACCTCATCATCCACACAGGAAAGCCAGCTGTGACCCCAGCACCAGGGAATCAGAGCCGGGCAGGTCATTAGGGCTTCCTGGCCAGTCTAGTTGAACTGGCAACTCCAGGTTCAGTGAACGAGCTGGTCTCACTCAACAAATAAGGTTGTGAGTGATGGAGGAAGATCATCAGTGTCAATATCTGGATTCCACATGCATGTACACATGTACACAAACACACACAGGCACAAATATATAAACATGCATACAAACACACAGCCAAACACAAACACACACACAAACACACACACACAGTCACACTCGAACACACACAGGCACACATATATAAACGTGCATACAAACACACAGCCAAACATAAACACACACAAATAGACACATACACAAACTCACTCATACGCATATAAATACACACATACACACAAAGACATTCATACACATATAAATATACACACAAATACACATACACAAACACACTCATATACATATAAACACACACACACACATACGTAGGTCTGTTCTTGAGAGGCTGAAGGAGAAGGATTATTATGTGTTTGAGGCTAGCCTGGGCTAGACTGGAAATCTCTCACAAAGGGGGAAAAAACCCTCAATATTTCTAGGCCTAAAATCTCTCCAGATTTGGTTTCCCTATCCGGCTGATTAGATGATCCAGGCACAGTAAAACACTATTCTCAGCCTCCACATGTCCAGTGTTTCTCCTGTTCTCTTCCCACCGTACCTCTGCCTGTTTAAACACACTCAGGACCACTATTGATTCTTTATCCATCCCCTTACACACTCCAGCCTCCAACTAGACACCAGAATTCTGTCCAAATGCCTAAATATCGCTCATCCCCAGCCCTCCCCCCACACACGTGGGTCAGCCTCTCTTCACTCTGTGCCTGGATCTCTGTGGCAATCCCCCGGCCGACGTCCTTGCTTCTGGTTTGCTCACTTACTTCCATCATTCACATCCCTGTCACCAGCACGTGTGTCATTAATCTGGATGAAAAGGAGCTGCAAATGGCAATAGATATCAATGTCCACCAACAGTGTTCTTTAAAAAATATGATGTCATAGGTTAAGGCATGATCGGTTAAACACAGTTCTCCTGGAGACAGGTTGGCTGTTTGGCAAGAGAATCAAATGACATATAACAACGGACAATATATCAGTCCACTTGAAATAATGCCCAGGGGAAGGTGACATTTATTGGACTGGGATGGGACGATGCAGCGGCCATGCTGGAAGGGGGTGTGTCAGCGTGATTCTCTAGTGTCTCCAGGTCCATGCGGTCTTGGGACCATGCTTGGCAAAGTCCATTTATTACAGTTTGGAAATCACGGTCGTCAAAAGTCACAACCACCAGAGACAAACTTTCTTGCCCCCTCCCCCACAAATGGCAAATACATCGTTCAAGTTGCTGAAGGAGTCCCCTGTAGTTTTCTGTCCAGGATGAATCCCATAACACAGAGGTCTCTAAGTCAGGGCATGACCAATGCTTTAAGTCTTTGACATGTCTACTGTCTGAAAGATAAAGAAGACTGGATGAACTCACATGTTCAGACAGAACAACAGTCCGACAACTGGAAGAAGGTGAGACGAGAAGCAATGAGATGTTTTAGATTAGCATTTCTCAAACCATCTGTGGAAAAGACCAGTTAAAAAAATAGCTAATCTTAGATAATATTTTTTTTTGTAAAACATACTAAAATTAATACTAGATGGATGAACCACAAAAGAAATGCAAAACGTAAGGGCTGTTTTTAATGACTAGGTTATAGAGACACATAATTACTATATCAAATTGCCATTAAAACGTCTATATTCTTATTTTTTTTTTTTGTATTCATCTTATTACAAATCTGCAAAAACTAGTTCAGAGACTGGCACTGGTCTGTGGGCCACACTTTGGGAGGCGCAGTTTGAAAGGATTCAAGGGCCGGGACAGTGGTTCAGTGGGTAAAATGCTGGCTGTATAAACCCCAGGACCCAAGTTTGGATCTCCAACCAGCACCCAGGGAAAAATCCAGGTGCAGTGGCCATGCCTATGATCCCAGAGCTTGGAAAATAGAATCAGCAGATTTGTGAGCTCAATGGCTAGCCAGTCTAGCTGAATCAGCGAGCTCCATTTTAAATAAGATCCTCTTTTAAACAAAACAAAAAAAAAAAAAAAAAAAAAAAAGATAGAGGTCGATGAGATGGCTGAGCAGGCAGAGGTACTTGCACAGAGACCTAACAATCTGGGTTCCTTTCCCGGATTCTACAAGGTGGCAGGAGACAACCGACTCCTGGAAGGTGTGCTCTGACCTTCACTCTCACACGTGTGCTTACAATTTTATGCACAAATGCACATAAAAATATAAGATGAACAGTGACCAAGGAAGATACCAGGAATTGAACTGGCATCTACATGAATGCATACACATGTGTACACACACATACACACACACACACACACACACACACAGAAAGAGAGAGAGAGAGAGAGCGAGAGACAAGACAGATACGCACACACAAACACACAGACAAGACAGACACACACAAACAAGACAGGCAGACACACAAACACACAGACAAGAGAGACACACATACACACACATGCATACACACACACAGACAAGACAGATACACACACACACACAAACACAGACAAGAGAGACAGACAGACAGACACACACACACACACACACACACAAAACCCTCCCTCTGTAAGAGTCTCCTAACAAAGTCACACACTAATCTGTTAGTTGATTGTAAGGTGGCATTCATTAATAACATTTTGTCCCTCTGTAGCCCGGATGTCCATCTCTAGTCAGGCCAAGTTGACTGGGATAAAAAAATAGCCATGAATTCGGTGAGCCTCTTGAGCAGTGTTTCTCAGCCTTCCTAATGCTGCGATTCTTTAAGGCAGCTCCTCCTGTCATGGTGACCTCAACCATAAAATTATTTTGTTGCTACTTCATAACTTCAATTTTGCTACTGTTATGAATTGTAATGTAAATATCTGATAAGCAGCTCCAAAGAGGTCACAGGTTGAGAACCACTGCTCTAGAGAAACCTTGTTGCCTAAATTAAAATGAAACCTTACCAGAGAATAAATATATGTGTATGTATATATGCACATGCATATACGCTATGACTATATATCATATTTTTAGCAATGGATTTTTCAGTCGGGTCAGTGAGCCATGAAGAATGTCCCCCATCCTTACTAGTCTCAGCCGGTCAAGTGCTATGCTAGCTTATTTGATAGGGTAATGGACAAGCATGGAAACACTGGTAGGGGAACAGGTTCATTCAACATCTGTTGAACCATGACAACCCATCAAGCAGAAGCCCTTTCGATCCCAATAAAGGGTCGGCTTTCTGGGAGAAGATCTGTAGTCTGTGTTTGAATTTCAAAAGGAAGACATCAGCTCCTCAGTGCCAATATTGTTTTAGGTTAAAGGGCCCGAGAGGTATTGATGAGGCTGGGACAAACAGGGGAAAGAATGAGCAGAAATCCTTATTTCCTTTAAAATCTATTTTGTAAATGAACCATCTTCACCCCGTGGTTTGACATAGGCTTGACGTGACTCTC
This sequence comes from Micromys minutus, assembly GCF_963924665.1. NCBI lineage: Eukaryota > Metazoa > Chordata > Mammalia > Rodentia > Muridae > Micromys > Micromys minutus. Next base: position 32,251,791 of record NC_137959.1, on the reverse strand, counting down.
ATGGATTGGGTCTCATGATAGCCAAAATGAAATGATAGAGGAGCTTTAGCAACCAGGAAGCAGGCATGACACGTGGAGAAATCAATTATTAATGTAGGGATTAAACCATGGTTGGAGTGGACTGGCATCCAGAGGTTAGAGAGTAGAAGACATGAGGAGGCGGGTTTCAAAGAGTGAAGAGCAGAAATACTGGAAGTTGAGGGGACAGACAGCTGAGCAGGCTCTGGGCATAGAGATGGAAGTCAGCTCCGTGCTCCTTCGGCGTTTGTGGTCTGTCACGGCAGATGTGGGTATGAAGGATAAGAAGCCGCACTGGGAGGCTTACAGAAATGAGTTAGAACAAGGTAGAGGTGCTTCTCAGATGAGAAGGCAATTGATTCTACCAGGGATACTTGAAAGAAACAGAAAAGCATATGAAACAGTCTGTGGCGGGGGGGGGGGGGGGTAAGGCAGAAAATATTTAGAAGGTGCTGATGGGAAAACCAAGGTCTATTTTATCTAAAGTCAAGCGTGTACATAAGATGCTCATTGTTAAAGATGTAGATTAGAAGCTCTTCATTGGGGTATTTACTTTCTACCAAAAATCTCTCTCTCTCTCTCTCTCTCTCTCTCTCTCTCTCTATCTCTCTCTCTCTCTCTCTCTCTCTCTCTCTCTCTCACACACACACACACACACATACATACATATACACTCATAGAATATATACATACATATACACATAGATACCCTTACACATACATGCATAAACATGCACACATATACACTATGGACAGATACCTACACATAATACATGCACACACATACTCATAACACACACATGTACACACACGATTATAATAAACTATGAGTGGGGCACAGCTTAAGCCTGGAGCAGAGATAGACTTCCTATACCCTCCATAGTCTCATTAGTCTCTTCTTCATCTAGATTCTTGAAGCACATGGCTGAAGAATGCTTTGTGCAGGCCCAATGGGATATGCATCTTTATAATCAACTGATCGCACCCCAACACCACCTTTATTTACTAGTTCTTTTTAAATGTAACGTTATTGAGATACAGTTTAGCTACAGAATCCTAACCTTTAATCCTCATCTTTGTGTAGCCTTCACCACTGGTTGAATAGTATTTTAATCACCCAAAGGAACACTTGGAAGTGTAAGCTGCCATTTTGCTTCCTCATCTCCGGTAGTTACTTTTCTCCTGGCTGGGAGACAGTACCTGGCAAAGCCAACTCAGCGGGCACAGGATCACAGGGAAGGAGTTCATGGTAGCAGGAGCATGTGCAGGAGGCCCCTCACATCCTGGGGTATCAGGAATCAGACAGGTCCGGCCGGACCAGAAGCAGTATCACCTTCAAGGGCTGCCTCCGGAAACCCACTTCTGCCGACTAGACCACAGTCCCGGAGGTTGCAGAATGTCCCAAATGCTGCCACAACCTGGGACCAGTGCCTGAGACGCACAAGTTTGTAAGGGACATTTCAGACCCAAACCATAACCCTCTCCACAACTTCAGTTTTTAAAAAAGAAATCCATCTCTGTGGCTTTGCGCATTTTAAACACCGCATGTAACTAAGCATGTGCTGCCTGTTTTCTGTGTCTGGCTTCCTTCGGTCACTCCAAAGCCTCCGAGGTCCTTTTATATTGTGCCATCAGTACCTGGCTCCTCTCACAGCCAAAGGATGTTTCATTATACGACTGTATCGCAGGTTGATTTTCACTTGATTCCTTTTAACCTTTGGCTACTGTGACGTTCTTGTGTGGATACATAGTTTATGTTTTCAGGCGCACGCCCAGGAGCTTGAGTGATAGGCATCTCCAAGTTTACCTAGTTGGGTAGCTGCCACACTCTTGGGTGCTGCGGTCCACTGAAGTCCACTGGCATTTCAGCTCTTCTGGTGAATGTGAGGTAGCCTCATTTGGTTTTGGTTTGTGTTTTCTCAGTGACTCACAATCCTGAGAACGTCTGTGCCTATTTATTGCCATTTACATGTCCTTGTTCAGGAATCTTTATCTGACTCTTGTGCATTTGAGGTTGGAATGGCTTTCCAGGGTTGATTTGCAAAGCTTCCCCACATATTCTGAATATAAGTTAGCACTTAGATGGCTTGAAAATATTTTTTCCACTTAAAACATTTTTTTTTTTTTTTTTTTTTTTTTGGTGTAAGGTGGAATTTCAGGATTGTTTTGATTTGCATTTCTCTGATCACTAAAGACTTTGAACATTTCTTTAGATGCTTCTCAGCCATTCGAGGTTCCTCTTTTGTGAATTCTCAGTTTAGTTCTATACCCTATTTTTTTTTGATTGGGTTGTTTGGTATTTTGGTGGTTAGCTTGAGTTCTTTATATATTTTGGATATTAGCCCTGTATCGGATGTGGGGTTAGTGAAGATTTTTTTTCCCGGTCTGTAGGTTGCTGATTTGTCTTGTCGACTATGTCCTTTGCCTTACAGAAACTTTCCAGTTTTATGAGGTCCCATTTATCTATTCATGATCTTAGAGCATGAGCCACTGGGGTCTTGTTTAGGAAATTTCCCCCCTATGCCAATGAATTCAAGGCTCTTCTTTCCCACTGTCTCTTCTATTAGATTCAGTATGTCTGGTTTTATGTTCAGGTCCTTGATCCACTTGGACTTGAGTTTTGTGCGAGGTGACAAATATAGGTCTATTTTCATTTTTCTACATACAGACAGCCAGCTAGACCAGCACCACAGCACCATTTATTGAAGATGCTTTCTCTTTTTCCCATTGTATATTTTTGGCTTTTTTGGTCAAAAATCAAGTGTGTTTAAGTGTGTGGTTTTATTTCTGAGTCTTCTATTCCAGTGATCAACCTGTCTGTCTCTGCACCAATACTATGTAGTTTTTATCACTATTGCTCTGTAGTAGAGCTTGAGCTCAGGGATGGTGATTTTTTTTTTGAGAAAGAGTCTCATGATGGTAAAACTGGCTTCCATTTTACTATGTAGCAGAGGAAGACCTTAAACTCTGGATCTTCCTGCCTCTAGCTCCTGAGTTCCGAGATGACAGGCTCACAAACATGTGTGTCTTATGAAGTGCTAAGGGCTGAACCGAGGGCTTCCTGCAAGCTAGGCAAGCACACTACCAACTGAGCCACACCTACAGTCCTGTGTTGTGTCTTCCCAATGGGGTCTTTAAAGCATTTAAATGATTTGCCTGTTTTTCTTTTGGTACTTTTGGAGTCATATCTAAGAAACCATTGTTTAACCTAGACTATGGGTTTTCTGGATATCTATCTATCTATCTATCTATCTATCTATCTATCTATCTATCTATCTTAGGCAAAGGTCTAGGATTCATTTTGAATTAATCTGAATTATTGCATATGGTGTATTTTTGCATGTGAATAACTAATTGTCTTAACCTCCCTGGTTGATTAGACTATATTTTTCTCACTGAATTATTATAGCATCCTTTTGAGAATAATATAAAGATACACTTTTTATTTTGTTGAGCTGGTCTTATTAATCCTTACATCATTAATACACAACCCTAAGTACTTGATTGTAGTCCCAAGTCTTAAATTTTTGTTAAATTTATTTCTATCTGTTTTATTTTAATATCTTTTAAAAATATCATTGTAAAAGTGGAATTGCTCTTATACTTTCATTTTTGGATGTTTGTTGATAGTACATGGAAATACACTTGATGTTTATATCTTGAGCTTTTATCCTGTAACATAAATAAACCTAGTCACTGGCTCTAACAGTTGCTTCTCTTTAAAATGCTTTATTAGCTTATAATAACCATATGTGTGATGTTGGAATAGGTGTGGCCTTGTTGGAGAAAATGTGTCACTATGGCTATGGGTTTGAAGACACTCCTCCTAGCTGCCTGGAAGCTAGTCTTCTCCTAGAGGTCTCTCAGCTCCTCCAGCACCGTGTCTTCCTGGAAGTTCCCATCTTGATGATAATGTCCTGCACCTCTGAACCTGTAAGCCTGCCCCCATTAAATGTCCTTTATAAGAGTTGCCTTGGTCATGGTGTCTGTTTTCAGCAGTAAAAACCCTAACTAATGCATAATAATGGGGTCCATAGTACCCATTTCATTCATACCAGTAATGCACGATGACCATATGCACCACCCATTATTCTGTGCTGTTCCCCTCTACCTCCCACTGGTCCCTTCCTCTTAATTGTTGTTTTTTTCATGGGTACCTAAGGATTTTCCATAGACAAGATCATGTTACCTATGGTATAGACCTATTTTTCCTTTATGACTTAGTTGGATACTTTTGTTTTTGTTTTTTTTTTTTTTCTTGTCTTATTTCACTGGCTAACTCTCTAACACAATACTGCATTACAGCAGCAAGAGACACATCCTGTCTTCCTCCTGGTCTTCAGTCTCCCAGACACATCCTGTCTTCCTCCTGGTCCTCGGTCTCCCAGATACATCCTGTCTTCCTCCTGGTCCTCAATCTCCCAGAAACATCCTGTCTTCTTGGTCCTCAGTCTCCCAGCTCCAATATCTGCTTTAGAACTTTTATAGATCCCTCTTTTACAGTAAAGATGTTTTTGTACTCCTGGTTTGTTGACAGGTTTAATTAATTAATCACAAAAGTATTGAATTTATTTTATGCTTTCTCCCTTAAGTGCCTGGTTTTGCACTTAATAATTGCACTGATTAATCCTTGCTTTCCTAGAAGACCAGATTAGATATTTAACGACACTGTGGATTTAGGCAAGAAGGATGAGAAACAGCGTTTTGGTAACTTTCCTTAGTTTCTATTGATTTCATTTAACTAAGTGCAAGAAAGTTGGAGCCCAAGAAAGAACATACACATTATAAAGCCAGGATGAAAATTTTAACTATTTCCAATGTTTGAATATCAGAAGACAAAGTTGGGAGGTGCTTTTAGTAATATGGCAGACACTGACACATATCTAAATATCTATGCTTGCTAAGGCCTGTCATACCCAAGACCTGGTTAAGGTCATAATCATCATTTCTTCAGCAGAGTCTCTGAGTTAATTCAGAAGTGCTCATTGTCTTCAGATGGCTAGGTGGGAGTGGGGTGGAGGAAGCCATGAGATCTTTGTAAACACCCGTGGGAAACTATGTATTACCTTCATGCACGTTGCACTGGTGTAAGAATTTGAAAGGTCATTTGTTTTGTTGTAACAGTTTTTATTGTTGATCGACCTTGGCATCTCCACCCTTCATCTTGTGAAATGCTCTGACAGTGGACTCAGGAAGATAACTCGGCAGGTGAGGTGCTTGCTACATAAGCCGACAGCATGTATTGGATCCCCAGAACCCACAGAGAGGGGGACCAAGAGAATCAGCTTTATAAGTTTGCCACCCAACCTCCTACACACATGCTTCCCACAACTATAATAATTAAAAATAAGATGTCTTACCTAATGTGTAGTATTTAGATCCCTTCCTTTGTCTCCCAAGGATTATTTGCCCTGCTAAGACAGTCTTTTTTAAAAAATTTATTAATTTTTATTTATATTAGGGTATCAGATCCCATTACAGATGGTTGTGAGCCACCATGTGGTTGCTGGGAATTGAACTCAGGACCTCTGGAAGAACAGTCAGTGCTCTAACCACTGAGCCATCTCTCCAACCTGACAGTCTTGATTTATGTATTGATTTCAGTTTTTTTTTCTCTTTAGTTGTTAGTGTGTGCCTTTCTTTTTATCCCTCTAGAAGAAACTGCAGAGCTGTGGGGAGGCCCTGCTCTGGCTCATGATGGTTACTTCACCATGGCTACCACCGGCGTCTCTGACAATACTCCTGTTGACTTTGGTGCTTGTGACAGAAATTCCCATGTTTAATATTAAAACATGAGATGGACTTGACCTGACAAGGACGTTTTTGGGCACCAGGGTGCTAAGCACGAAGGTAAACTTTTAGGAAAAAAAAAAAAAAAGAAGCAGATTTTTGCCCCTACAGGAGTCAGAAGACAGCAAAAGAGAAATGCAAATTACAGAGGCAAAAACACCTACCAGATTATAGCAGGCAGGCTCTTGAACAGAGAGTGAGGCTGCCTGCACCTGCTAAGGATTTGGTCTAGGAAGAAAAGGGAGTTCTGGCTCCTTCCTGGTAGTGTCTGCCATGTCTGGAGTCTGTGAGCCTAGGGAGTCAAGACCCAGTGACCGAGACTGTCTGACACGCCCGATGAAAACACGTATGGAGAAGAAGAGAGCTCTACCGTCTGTGCCGTCAGCACCTGCTTTCTTAGCCAGCGCCAAATGTCTCTGTCAGTAAGAAAGGACAATTCTGCCTTCGAATCGAATGCTGCTGAACAAGGAACGGAATGTTCCGTCTGGCAGATACATCCTCAGCTTGCCTTTTTTTTTTTTTTTTTTTTTTTTTTTTTAAAGAAAGCATACCATGTTTCATTTTATTCCTGAGTCCCAAGATTATAAATGTGTGAATCTCTAGGGTTTTTCCTTCCTACCTCCTGGTGTCTGTACTGGAATCATGACCGGCTGAGCTGCCGCGAGCTCATGACAACCGATATGAGTGCCGAGCCGAGAGACAGATCCCCAGTGTTAGCCTGGCACCTACCGACCTCTGGCTGAGTGTCACAAGACCAGTCACTTCTCTGCCACCTTACTACAATTAGGAGTGTACCAAGTGACCTCTAAGGACTTGCTTCCAGCTCAAATAGTCTCTGGATTTTAAATCTTCTTTTATATGCACAAGAATGGCCATGCAGCAACTACAAATTTTCTTCATGTGCCTATTTTATAGCATTTTTACTGGATATAGCATGCATGTGCTCATGTATGTGCGCTTATATGTGTATCTCTCACTGTCAGCACCCCTGCACACCTACACACACACACACACACACACACACACACACACACACACACACAGAAAAGAGAGAGGTAACCACTGTAGATAATATTAAGTGTAATAATCTGTAAATATGGCTTGTACACAGAGGATGCCCAGGTATTTAGATTCCTCTGTTGGAGGAAACACGCAAGCATCCATCACAGATATAAAATAGCATTCTCTGAAATGCCATGTCTTCCCTCCCCCAGGACAGATAAAGCGCCTGCAGACTCTCTGAGCAGCCGCTGAAACAGCCATGAAAAACCTCACGCTTTTATAAAGCAGGACAAAGCTTTGAAGCTTCAGTTTGAGCTCACCCAGCATCTCCAGGCTGTGATGAGGACAGTATTTCCCTAGTCAAAACAGCCTGGCTCTATTTATAGTGTTCACGTCTCTGGATAATAAACAGAACTTGCAGGCTAAACTCATATCATTTCCTTCAGCCACCCCAACACCTAACATAATGCCCACAATTAAAAACAAAGTCTACAATTTGGAGCCGAGGCTCTAGTTAATTACCTCAGAGGAGACAGTGACCACCCTATACTTGAATAGTCAAAACCCGGAAAGAGTGTTTGAGACTCTTTGTCTTGTTTTTGTTTTTTTTTTTTTTTTTTTTAGCATTTCTCTGGCTAGATCACTGGGTTTGGTGGGTTTTTTGTTGTTGTTGGGAAGTGGGGTGAGTATTCCTTTAAATGATCCTAGGAATATCCTGTCTCCCTAGCTAGAGGGAGGCTGTATTCATCAGTAGTGTTCTTAGCAGATAGCGCTGTAAGTAAGGAGGGCAGACAATGCAGCCTCCATGGAGACCTGCTACAATTCCCTTCTATTCTTTTTCAAATGTTAGGTTTGTATTAGGTTATTTAATAGACCACAATATATTCAGTAGGTACAGAATCCATGCCCCCAAATGGCTGCGTTTTAATTCTATCCCTCTAGTCTGTTTTAACTAAGACGTTTTCTCCTGTGCACATAATCTTCATTATCATAGAAGTTATTTTTAATTTATAATTAACATAGTCTCTTTCTCATCATGCATGCCTTGATCGACTAGGACCCTCCGGACACATCTTGTCTGGCACCATGCTGGCTCTGTCCTGCAGTTCTCCAAACATGCAGTAGGTGTCCATCTTCGCCTTTCCTTCCTCCTTCCTCCTTTTCTACTCTCTGACACTGGGATGTGGTGCATAATTCCAAAATGGCAGCTTTTTGAAAATTCACCTTGATTATCAGACATTAAAAGTGACTCATCCCGCAGTGACTGTCTGGCAGAAGGAATGGGATCAGACAGCAAGACAATGAGAGGACCCGGAACATTAGCGCACTAGATTACAGAGCCATCAAAAATACCTTTGTTCTGTCAAAGATCCAATCATTCGCTAGTTGTGCTCTGTGGAGGAGGAAGAAGGAAAAATCCACCAAACAAACAAACAAGAAAATTCATCTACGAATTTAAAGCCTCAGATCTCTTTATCCTAAGGGGGAAGGGAAGTCGCTGATCATCCATTTCAAGAGGAGGTGAGGAGGAGAAGCTCCTGAGCAGGGTAGCATCTTTTCTCTCAGTGGCCATCACGATTTCCCCACGACCTTCTGCTCTTTGAGTCTTTGTAAGAGACTGCCAAGTTCACAGGGCTTGGTCTTGTCTGTGTGTCTGTCCTGAGCCTGACTCACGGTGGAATTGGTTAAAAAAACAAAAACAAAACAAAACAAAACAAAAAAAAAAACGATCGCACAATTGGAGCATTTTCATCAAAAGCGCAGCTTTTGAGTCCTATCATGTTGCATTAGAAAGCTAGCCAAGAGGTGTGTGATGGGCTAGAGGGGGAAATGCTTGGGGAAACTGTGGGCTGCAAGTGCTTCACAAGCATCCGGACAGGCTTCTGTTAAACAGCAGGAGGAGTCTTTGGCAGAAACTATGGGTTCTGCATCAAGCTTGTGTGTGTCTGTTCAAGGGGGGAGAAGGGAATCCAGTAGACATTCGTGCCCTTCTTCGGGAGCCCTTCTCAGGGAAGCTGCCCAGGCAGGTGAGAGAAGAGTGAGAAGCTCTGATCTCAGAGCTTCTCATCCCCCAAGAGACAGAGAGACCAGATGGAAAGTGGGTACCTGTCTTCCTTCTCCCTTTCTTTTAAAAACACAATTTCCATCATTTGTCTATGAACTCAGAGGAGGAGTTTATCAGTCATGGAAAATGCCCGAAAGGGGCTCAGATCAAAGGCAGACTTTGAAATGTGTACTTAGGTGGATCTCCCTGCCAAATAATACATTAATGTGATTAAAACACAAACTCGGTCGGCAGTCATTCCATCTGCTTGGGCAATCTCGGTGGCGGAGCCATGTGCCGTCAGTGGTGGCCTTTTACAGAGGAGTGCCGAGTGAATTCAAATGCTTTCCGAACACGGATGCTCTGGGAGGATTTCGAGGTCTTATTTGCTGGCAGGGCAGGAGAGTGGCTGCTGTCACCACACAGGGATCTAGTGATAAAGATGGCTGTGTGTTCACGGTCATCCAGCAAGTGGATTCATGAAAACAACTTGTTGCGATTTTCCAGGTGTGCAGGGCACATAGGGGGCTTGCTACCCCCTGTGCCTCTCCGTTCTTACGTGTGCCTTCAGGTATGGAGCACCCCCCGACCCCATTCATTACTCCAAGCACCGGCGACTACTTTGCTTTATGGATGGTGGGAGGCAGATTCAGCAGAACCAGAGTGGCCCCGGTGTTTCTTTGGATTCACAGCACACTCCCCTGAGCAGGGTGAAAGAGAAATCTATATAGTTTAAAGATCTCTGCCTCAACCTGACCTGACCAAGAGATTAAAGGGGAGGGCAGAGGGGGAGCGCCACACACCAGCATGCCTAGAGGAGATAGATTTCTCTGTAAGTGTGTGGGCGAGAGAGACCTGTGCACTTGCATTTTCCGTCAGTGGAATGTTAATGAATCCTAAAGGTTAGCTCCCACTCATGAACAAACAGCGCCAGAGACAACTCCCAGTTTCCAGGGTTATGATGGCTTCCTGTATGTAATAGAATTTCAAGACTATCCAGGGCCTGTGCTTAAACCCAAACCTTCAAAAATTATTAAACATGTACTCAAAATCAAAGGTGGAAGACAAGGGGGAAAAAAAAGGAGGAAGGATATTTGCAAATTAAAGTCACTGGATTAACCTCCTCTAATGAAATTGGTGCTGTCAACTAAAAAAAAAAAAAAAAAAAAAAAAAAAAAAAAAAAAAAAAAAAACTGCTTTGGAAGAAAGAAATTACCCCGAGTAGAGGATACTGACAGTTCTGGTGTTGAGGTGGACGGGCACAGGAGCCAGTAAACAAAGGAAGAAACATCATTCCACCTGCCAGAGATTCCAGTTTTCCCAACTGGGAAATGTGTGGCAAAGAATAAAGAAGCAGGAGGTGTATTTTGGGGGAGTATATCCTCTTTCCTTTATCCCCACCCCATTTCGCTCCCTGTTCCCCTCTCTTCTGAGCCCTTAAGGAATAGCCATAACTGCCTGAGAAGGTAAACAGAAATGACCAAGAGTTCATATTAAACAAGAATGCAAGACAGTTAAAACAAAGAACCACATCCAAAGACCAAATTGGGTGCAAGACCCTTCCACTTGCCCCAAAGGGATTATCAGTCTCCTAGTGGTCCAGGCATCATCAGAAGATGCCTGGTTTCCAGATACTAGAAGATACTGGGTATGATGGCAGCTAATCTGTAAAAGCAGTACTCGGGAGGCTGAGGCAAAATGGGTTTTAATTCAGCCTGGGCTGCATTACAAGATACCATCTCAGGGATCAATCCCTACAAACAAGGAGGGATTGGAGATACGGCATCACAGTTAAAATCACTCTTCCAAAGGACCTGGGTTCAATTCCCAGTACCCACATGGTGGCTTACAACCATCTGTAACTCCAGCTCTGGAGGACCTGACTCCCTCTTCAGGCCTCCGTGGGCACCAGGTATCCCTGTGATAATAAGCACAGATATACACGGAAACAAAGCACCCACACAACATAACATAAAAGCTAAAACCTTAAATAAGTAGAATAAGGAAACTTCATGGTGTTTTAAATATTAGCATTACTGTTATTGCTTGTGTGAGCGTGTGCATGTGTGTGTGTCTGTGTGCGCATGTGCATGCGTATGGGGTCATACATGTGCCAGCACTTGTATGGAGGTTAGAACACAACTCTGTTCAGTCAGTTCTCTTTTTCCACCCTCACGTGGGTTCTGGAGATGAAACTCAGGTCACCAGACTTGTGGGGCAGGCGCCAGATGAGCCACTGCGCTAGCCCCATCCACCTGAAGTTTAAAACTATCCTTTAGGTTGTTTAAAGCCAGGTTGCATTTCAATTCCTCCAGGACAATAGACTATACTTGGTTCTCCCCACGTCATGCTTTTCACGAGAAGGGCTTGAAAACACAAACCCCCCAACAAAGGAACAAAAAAAAATGCAAAAGGAAATCAAGGTGCAGGAGGTTAAGGGGCAGAGAGGGGGTTAAAATCGACAGTTTGTGGCACCGAAGGTTATGAAATGAGAGGCGTGGTAACCCATCCCTATAATCACAGCATACAGGAGGCTGGGAAGAGGGATTGCCCTGAGTTTGAAACCAGTCTAGGCTATAGGATTAGCTGTAGGCCAGCCTGAGCTACAATCTCAAATTATATATATATATATACTGAAAAGGGCGTTAATAAATAAATAAAGCCACAAGCACAGGAGAGCGAACAGTTTGGCTTTCAATTCTGATTTTCCACCCCCCTCTGAGCTCACTCTGTAACCCTGGTGAGGGCAGTTATTGCCCTCAGAGTTAGAGTTTTTCTCCCCAAATTAGTGAATCTTCCGGGTGTTACTACTGGAAGGAACCCTAGAGGTTGTTCATTCACATCTTCCCATTTTACAGACCGAAAGCCAGCAGTGTCAGCAGTCACAATAATAGACATAGCTCACACTTCCGAGCATTTAATGTGAGCCAGACTGCCATCTAAGTACCTTATAAGTGTCCTGTTATCACTGTTCCCTACTTGGAGGTAGGGGTTGTTACACCCATTTTCCAGGTGGGAAAACTGAGGCTCAGTAGAGTTCAATACATGATTATAGGGTTTCCAGCCCACATGGCTTGGCTCTACCTCCCACGCTCTCTAGCAGTCCTTCATTTAGTAAGCAGTGAATTTTCTGTTCACCCTCTTCCGTACAGGAAAGAGGTGCCCTGTCTGAATTGGTGTCGCCTATGATCCCGGAAACAAAGTCCTTTAGAGACAAAGTTCCAGGAGTTTCGCAGTGGCGGAAGATGTTGCCGTTTTCCTCCAGTGCGCTTTTTTCTCAGCCCGCTTTTCAGGTGTGGCGCAAACTTCCTCCAACGACCGGGTGACCCCTTTGCCATGCTCGGTCTGATGCTGGTTCTCTTACACCCGCTAACCCTTCTCTTGAAGTTCACTTGATCTGCAGCTGCTCCTAGGCCATGCAGGACGCCGCAGCACGGCAGTGTTTGTTCCGTTGTAAGCAGCGGTTGTGCAACCTTGGTTAGCCATCACGGCTCAGACTATTTCCCAGAGCGAGAATACACGGGGCAACAAGCCGCCATTGCAAAAGGCAGCCCCTTCCGGACAGTGTTTTTCACACTGGTTGCGACTGATGCTCGCTGGAAGAGACTCCAGTTTACCACCTTAGCTCTCTGTTGCTGACAGCACACAGAAAATGCTAGCAACACATGGAAACCCTGGTCTTGGACCCATAGCATTCATATCAAATTACTGATGCTCAGAGAAAGTTAAATAGGCAAGCTGATACAGGTGGAGTCCCACTAGAACCCAACCTCCTGCTCCTTGGGATGCCGGGTTGCCCTTGGGTAACCCTGCATTCTAAGGCTGCCGTGAGGAACTAAGAAAGCATCTTGTGGCTGACCACAGAAAACCTGGACAGGTATGTAGGTCCTCCATCATCGGGTTCACCTGCCTCTTGGCCATGTTTCTTAAACTTGCAGTCACCTGGTCCTCTTTTTCTCCATTTCTCTTTCTCAGTTGTATACCGCGAGCATCTGTCACGATCTGGACCTGTGTTCTCTCTAAGGCTGTGTGGCTTCCTGGCATTTCTGTGTTCTAGCCATTTAGGTCACTTGCCTTTATGGGGTGATAATCCATCCAGTTAGGTTGCCGTTGTGGGGTGATAACTGACCAGATCTCAATCTCTCTCTCTCTCTCTCCTCTCCTCTCCTCTCCTCTCTCTCTCTCTCTCTCTCTCTCTCTCTCTCTCTCTCTCTCTCTCTCTCTCTCTCTCTCTCTCTCTCTCTCTCTCTCATCCAGGGAGTTCCTTGAGGACAGACTATGTTGCTTTTCTCTGCCTCTTCAGTGTCCAGCACAGAACCTGGATCATTTTATTTACTCCATAAATATCAGAGGAAGGAAGAAAGGGAGGAAGGAGCATCCTTTGAAACCGATGAGCATCAGAAGTACAAAGCGTTACAAACTAGAGAAGGAAGCCCATTGCCTGATGTCTTTGTAGTCCTCAGGAAGGAGCTGTTTTCTCAGGCACAAAGCTCAGGCACAAACAGAAGCAAGGACAATTCTAGCAGAAAGCAGACTCTTATTTCCTGCTTACCTGTCTGACCAAGAGGGGTGAGAGATAGTGCCCCCCCCACTAATGCCATTCACCAATGGTAATTTGGTTAGCAGAACACTCACAAACTCTACAGAACAAAGAGGCGTGGGGACCTCTGCTTAAGTCCTGGCACTGAGACGTTGGTTTTATCAGGTGGCACGGCAGAGGTTAAATGAACTTCAAGCAGCCATGTAGAAGTTTGTTTGGCCATCCTCATCTGAGGGCCTTATGGAAACTGGAAGAAAAAAAAAAAGCAGCCTCCTTGGGGGATTTTTCCTGATGGTACAGTTTTTACAAAAAGCTGAGTGCACAACTTGCAAAATAATAAGCTTGGGAGAGAGCCCAAGTCTCGGCCACAATTACCACGAAGAGCAAGTGCGCTTGCTGTTCATGCTCCTAACTGATCCTTGTGACTACGGAGCAGTCTGAAATGTCACGTCCCAGTTGAAGTGACTACAGCCAATTAGGTAATTTCCACCAAATTGGGTCCATTAATACTCGGACATTATCTTGAGGGAGAAATAGGACTTGGTGACAAGGTGCAATGTGGCTTGTGAAATATTAGTTTTGGGCGATCACAAATCAAGATCCAAGTATGCTAAATTATTCAGCATTCTTGGCCTCATTATTAACTGACTTTGTGTGGGGGTCATATCATAGCATAATCATAGCATCTCAGGATAGGGGGAGCTTGGTTTTAATACCCTTTCCTCAGTCATTTCTTTCTTCTTATATTAAAGGATAGATATAGCTTATTCATACATACATACATACATACATACATATATCTTTTACCAGTTAAAGAGCAAGAACAGTGGCTATGGGTTTGAGGATCACAGAATGAATGGTTGCTCATTTAGCAGCCCACATCAGAAATATGAACAGTAATCATAATTTGGTCCCCTGCCTTTCTCTGCTAACACATGACCTCAGGTAACACAACACTCATTCGCCCAACCAGACACCTGGTTCACTGTGTACCGAACAGAAAGCTGTAATTTGTGGCATATGACTTTAGAAATGAGTTAGGGCACCAAGGTCAAGCCTGCTGTGAAAGTCTTCTAAAATGATAGCAATGATATTATTTTCCAAAATGGGAGAAAGCCACAAAGACACTCCAGGAAGATCATGTACCAAAGATGCTTGCTTATTCCAGTTTGTTCCTAAGGTGTTTGGAATGATGATCAGTCAACGCTGACTGGAATTTTATAACCAGAAAATGGTATTAGCTGTTTCAGACCTTAACTCTATGTTCCTGTAAGTTCTGGAGAACTTTAGTCTGCTGAACAATTGCCCTCAGGACATCCCTAGCAGATATCATTTAAATTGTAGTTAAATAATTCCAGGAATTGTAATAATGATGTAGGTCTGGACTATAAAGCCGGACAGAGCCAGTGAAGAGCTGAAAAGACGAAAACAAAACCCGAAACACTTCTTTAAGAGGCTTGGAAATGAGGAAGCGTGAGGTTGGCTGTTTGGGGCCACACCCCTGGTGAGCAGTGACTTCTGTTACAGAGATGCATTTTGTAACTTAGCTTGCAAACCAGAACAAAACAAACCCTTTCAAAGCAGAGACATAGAATTCCATTCCATCATATTCCCAACCAGATAGGAGCAAAGCAGGTGTGATCACTTCAAAGTGTCCCTCTCTGTAAGTTAGCCTCTGATATATTCCAGAGTGTAATGGACGCTCAGGCACTCACAGGAGTCAAGACTTTTTAGTAAATTCTACACAGGCATTAAAATCACGTTTGAGTTAGTGCGGACCACAGTGGTCTAGATTCCCGTGCTCCTGAGGACCCTCTTGTGTCTCTTCCATGTGTGAGATTCATTGGAGGGCTGCGAAAGGGGAAGACTCGCCAGAGTGCAGGGCAGGAAGCAGAATTTAGGTCAATTACCTTTTGAAGTGTGAGCCCTTTTAACAGCTACTCAAGGTCGTATGATGCTTGCGAACTTGTATATAATAAAAACGGCCTGTGCTATTTCTTTAAATACCACCTTTTGGTTTCAAGTGATCAAAGTATTCAGTTTGGGTAAGGAAAAAAAAAAAGATCAAGAGAAGTTTCATCCATGTTCTTTCTGGAATCTATTAAGAAGGATTAGCTATGCAATTACCTCTCTCAGGGTCTGTGCTTGAAACCTGGTGTCTCCAATACAGTCTCTTCCACCCGAGTCTTTGTTTTTACATACAAATTGAAGAGACAAATGGTTTGGATGCCACATCAGGATTTCTAATATATATAACAGAAATTGTGTATATGTATGTACACATACACACATATACTAGAACAAATCTATTTATGTATATATATCAGAAATATATATGTCAAATATATGTGACATATATATCATATATATATATCATAGAGGAATTGTATGAGATGAGGGATGCAGGGTATGTCTGCTGTGGACCCATGTCCTAAAGTTAAAAGCATGAATTATGCATTTGAATGCTATCATTAGCACTTAGAGAAGAAAGCAAGCATAAGAAAAACCCTGATAGGGTTTCATGCCTATAAATAACCAGACAGTACTCCAGGATAGCCATTCTCTCATTTTATTACTATTTACTGAGCATCTGCTGCATGACAGACACTGTGGATGTTTGGGGGGAAGAGAGCAGTGATTTTAATTTGGAATCCGGGTTCAGGGACAGACAACGATGTATCAACAATTCCTGGAACTTAGGGCAAATTTACACAACTGTGGGGAAGGTGAGAACATTTAAGACACAAGTGCGATTTTAGTGACTTTCTTTTTATCATTTGGTAGTTGGGCACAGTAGAGCCTTCCTATAATCCCAGCACGTGAGAGGCAAGGGAGGGGCTCAGGAGGTCAAGATCATCCTGTATCTCAGAGTGAGTCTCCACAGAAGCCAGGTGAGCTACATGAGGCTCTGTCTACACAGGCAAACCAACCAGCTAAATATTTCAACATGTCATAAAGTACAGAATAATATAAGAAAACCTTTTTTTCCAATTCCATTCTAAAGCAGTAATCAGTACAAGTAACTTGCACCACACCCTTCTAGATTTCCCACGAGCACATAAATAGGCAGTCAAATATTCCTCACAGGGGTGGGTAACAGATGCCATTTCCTAATTTTCAAGCATCTTTCTCCTCACAGGTGTTTCATGACCATATTCTTGTGTCATTCTGCATACGGTATGCTCCCAGCTTGTCTTTACCAGCCGGGGAACATTGCACCTTATTGGTTTATAAATACTGTCTTATATTGACACGAATGTCACTGACCCTCCTCAGCATATCGATCTATGAACAGTTTCAATGATTTTTAGATACCACACACAAGCATTTAGTATGGAAAACTGAAAAGCATTATCAATTGAAAAGACAGAAAGTCTCTTAATTAATGAAATAGTTTTTAATTTTTCACTTCAGTGCAGGGCTTAAGAAAAATCAAGTGGACTCAAAGCAACCTAGGGAAAACCTAAAGACCTTCAAGGAAAATCACCCCAAAATTTAAATATTACTATTGGAATTAATTGCTTTTTATGGTTATAAAGTAATGTTGACTCACTAGGGATAATTTTGAAAAATATGCAGATATGTAAAGAAGATAAAAATCCCTCTACGTCCTACAGTTCGGAAATAACAGGTGCTAAGCCTCCTTCTAGTCTGTATGCCTACAGACAAGCCTTGGTATTTGGATAAGACACATCCCCATGCACGCATGCATTTGCATACGTGACCACTTGGTGGCGCTGTTTGCAGAGGTTATGGAACCTTTAGCAGATGTAGCCTTGCAGGAGGAGGTATGTCACTAGTCTGGGTCCACATCCAGTTGGATGCCAAGAGCAGGACTCAGCTTCCTGCTCTTGGCACCATGCCTGCCGTTTGCTATGCTGTTCCTGCCATCATAAGCACGAACCCTCTGAACTGTAAGCTGAAACAAAGTCGTTCTCCCTTAAGTTGTTTTTTTTTTTTTTTTGTCACATTCTTTTATCAAAGCAACAGAAAAGGAGCTAATACATCCAGGACGCTCTCTCTCTCTCTCTCTCTCTCTCTCTCTCCCTCCCTCTCTCCCTCCCTCCCCCCCCCCCTGTGTAACCATTTAAAGGGCTTACTACCTGGCTGCTGTCCCTGTAGCAAGGCAACTGGGCCTGTGAAGAATTCTTCATTGAAATAAGACCTTGATTTCTTTTCCATCAAGCTTATGCATTGTTTGAAAACGTAAGATAGTTTTCAGAGATGAATTAGTTTAACCTTGAATTTCAACAGCTGCTCAAGGGTGAGAGCCAAGCCCAGAATCCATGGAGCCTAGAGACTGTTCATTGTGAAATTCTGAATTTTCATCAGGTAGAAATGCAACTGGAGGTTAGAGTTATTTTCACTCCTTTATGATTGAAAAACACTGTGATGGAAGGGAGGCTGAATGGTTAAGGCACTCACTGCCTGCCGGTGGGCAGTGGTGAAGGCATACACACCTTTAGTTCCTGTGCTTGGGAAGCAGGAGCAGGCAGATCTCTGAGGCTAGCCTGGTCTACAGAGTGAGCTGAAAACTGCCTGCAACTTTAGTTCCAGGGAATCTGACCCCCTCTCTGACTTCTGCAAATACCCACACATGTAATAAAGATTAAAAAAGACAGACTGCAATGTCAAGTATCGAATGTTCTGGAGAGTGGGGTATTACGGGGCAGAATGGGACAGAGCTCCTTGCCTTGTCTGTGGCTCCAGTCTCTGGTGTGCCCCATACTACAGCTCACTTACTGACCCGTGTAATGACTAACACAGTCTTGTCACCCCCAACCCCGCCCTTTCCCAGAACCCAGAAGAACATTATTCATATTGACTTATTCACTGGACAAATAATGTGTCCCTGGGTCTAGTACTAAGAAGGCATCGAAGAACAAAATAGATAAACCATGTCTTACGGAAATGCACGTTCTCATGCGAGGAAGAAAATAAAGACAACCTTAGGAGAAAAGAAACCCGGGAGGAAGGGAACAAGATAGGACGAGAAGCTGTAGGGCTCAGTGGGTGACAGATGCAGGAGGATGGCTTGCTAAGAGGCGACGCTGGGGTCGAGACACATGAAGACGAGAGGAGACATGAGAGAGTTTGAGGATGAAGAGAATCCAGTGCAAAGGTCCCGGGGTGGGAGCAGGTAATCAGGGCTAGAGGAGAATGGGAACGGGAGATGAAAGAAAACCAGGTCCTAGGCACGGGAAGCAGAAAGTTGAGGTGGGACATGCAGAGCCTGGCCATTGTGAGAACTATGTCTCCCCACTTGGGTTTGGATCCTTGTGTACGAGTTTGCCAATGCTCACGTGTCAGGAGTCTCTCTGAACCTCCGTCTCTTATAAAAATGGGGATCTTATTGTGCCAAGCTATTTTGTAAAGGTGTGTGTGTGTGGCATGTGCATACACACATCTGTGTGTATGTGTGTGCACCACCTGCATGAAGGTGCCTGTGGAGGCCGGAGGAGGATGTCATTTCTCCTGCCGCTGGAGTCACAGGTGGTTGTGTGTCGCTCGAGGTAGGTGCTGGGAACCGAACCTGAGTCTTGTGTGAAGGTAGCATGCATTCTTAACTGTGAACCTTAGTTTGAAGCCTGAAGTGAGATTATGCCTGTAAAATATATTCCTCTGGGCACAATGCAGCAAAGTTTACATGCCATTTGTAAATGCACACATAAACACATATGGGAGGCAGGGCCAATAGTTTCAGAAAAGCAGGCACCCGGGGCGATCTTAACCTCAACAGCGAAGAACCAATCCCTTCAACACTCGAAGACATGCTCAGGATTTTGGAAGGTGGACTGTGAACTCAAGTCAACCAAGGACCGACTTGGCTGTGGATTCGTTAGTGAGGACAAGTGCATTAGAAATACGCAGGGACATCTCATTATTTCCCATTTCCATGGAGCGCGTAGTTCAAGGTTACAGAAGAATGCTACCTGTCCTTCGGAGGGACATCTGAACACTCAAACAATACCAGATAAAATGATCAGCTTGCAAACTTTTGAAAACACTGCTCCCTGCAGGCTTAAAAGGCCTTCTGTTAGACAAGAACCTGCTCTGTGCTAGCTTTTTATGCAATGGTAACTAACAGCTTTTCTCTTATGTGGTGGTATCATTAGAGTTTCACTTGAGTTCACACAAATCATTTTCTGTCTAAGTTTCTGCCTGAACCCAGTTGCTACAGAAGTCGGGCATCAGTAGGGAAGGCAATTAGTTATTATGACTTTACTTACTACATTTTTCCCCCTCAAATGGAGAAATGTCAAAAACCTAAAATATAGAAATATACAACGGACTCCTTTTACCCATAGATCATTAGCACCGTGGACAGGATTTCAAAGGCCCCGTCCCCTACAACACCTTCTCCTGTTGCATTATTATGAAGTTGTCCTTGGCTGAAAGGGCCGGCAGGAAGCATTTTAATAAAAGTGATAGGGTACTTAGTGTCGGAGGGCCAAGATCTGGGAAGAAGCGAGAGACTCCCCTTTGAAAGTGATAGAAACGGACTCTAACTACGTTTCTGTCAAGACTGTTAGTTGCACTGCCTTTGGACGCTCTCTTGGCTAAAGGCCCATTTAGAAGGCTTAAAGAAATATTCAATGAAGAATTTCTCCGGGGAAATGCTTTGTTGACCATCTGCAGTGTTTTCTCTGCTTTTAAGCATTAATATATAGTTTGGCACCTTTACCTGAGAGCCATCTCATTGACTCCAAGGGGCCTCCTATTTTTAAGTGTGCCCCATAGACATGGCCAATAGGTAATTGAACAATGAGTGAGAAAAAACTCTACCTTCCGGTTCCTTCTATTTGTCTGTTATAAACAAAAAAATGAACATACACATTATATATTATATAATCTATAGCACATACCTACCAAATTACATGTACATAAGTATGTGCACCTGTATGTGCATATATATATATAAATATAATATTTCAGTGTACATGCATATATCAGCAAAGCTTCTCTTTGTAATATCAGGAAAATGATGAGTCATTTCTCTCACACATGCAGATAACATTTTCAGAAACATCTTAGAACAAGCCTCATGTCATCAATGGCCTTTTTGGATATTATCATTGGTGGTAAGTATTTACTGCTTTGGAGTAGAGTAGATTCCTGAAACTTGCTAGTTATCGTTTGGAACAGAACAGCTGAGGTAAACAGGACAGAAAGTGGGACAATGCTCTCCTTTACCTAAAGATACGCAGAAGGCCATAAAGTAATGAGTTACCATTTTCAGCATGGACTAGATATTGCTTTTAAAAACAGAAGCTTTACTGAGACATAAACAACACATTACATAGTTTATCCCCTAAAAATGCACAAGCAGAAGAGGGGAACGATCACAGGGACCCCAGAACACTTTCATCTTCCCAAGGAGAAACACTGAACCTTTTCATCGCCTTCTACCAATCTTCCCTTGGTCCTGAGGAGCCACGATCAGCATGTGTTTCCACAGCTAAACCTATTTTAGATACTGCTTACAAATGATGTGGTATACTGTGTGGGCTTTTGTGACATCTCTTGGTGCACTAATTTTGTAATGTGTATGAGTCTCTGCAGATGCCTTCAGAAGGTGGGGAGGGAGTCAGATTCTCTTGAGTTGTAAGTGGTATAAGCTGTCTGATGTGGGTGCTGGGAATGGTACTCAGGTCCTTTGAGAATACAGAAAGTGCTTTTAACCACTGAGCTACCTCTCTCTCCCTGATTCCTTAAAAGATAAATTCTTCTAGTGCTCTGAGATTACAACACAGTTACACAACTTCTTCTTCCATATAGCCCTCATTTTTCAATTCATTTCAAATTCATGGCCTCTTTTTTCAAATTAATTTTGTCACATATATCCTAAATACATATGTGTAACCCATCTGTCTGTATGTTACTTGTGTATATGTTTTCAGGGCTGACCGCTCGGTATTGGATAACCAAATGGTGTGTTCTTCCTTGGGCAAGGTGACTTCTTCTCTCGGCTTTTCTTAGCTCCCTGCAGTTCTCTGTGTAGGGCGGAGGCCTCCCAGGCTGTCCCCCATCACTTTTGAGCACGCCGTTGGCCTTGTTTATCTCACGCCTAGGCAGCATATCGTCACGGCTTTATGGTTAGCTTCTTACCATCCTAGGAGGCAGAATCTCACAGCACACTTCCTCTGGCTCTTTCAGCCTTCATGCCCCCTCTTCTGCAATGATCCTAGAGCCATAGACAAGGAAGTTGTATTACAGATGTGTCCCCTGGGGCCGGGAGCTGGGAGTCTGTGTTTTGATTGGCTGTGGTTTTCGGTAATGGTCTCCTTGATTGGTGGTAAAGGCTTACGGGCTACGCTTCTCTGTTAGCAGAAAGACACGTATTTAAGAGTGTAGATGGGGAGTTTTCTGTTACAGAAGATTCGTGACTTTACTAGCCCTACGTAGTCGGTTCGATTTCTGGCACCGGGCATTCTCTTTTTGTTGAGCAGATCTGCAGTCCAATTAGAGAGCCGCTGGTTACTGCCAAGGTATGTGTGCCACCACAGCGCCCTTAGCAGCCTTGACTCACTTTTGCTGATAGTTCATTCATGAATAAGGTCCACAGCTCTTTGCACATGCACTGCAGACTCTTTTCAGCTACGGTGAACAGTGTTGTTATAAAACAGTTAAGTTAGAAGCTTTGCAACATTTGCTTCTAGTTAGTTAACACACACACCTAAGAGTGGGATTGTGGGGGACGTATGATGAGGAACCACCAACATTTTCTCCAGTGTTGACACCCTTTCACATTTACTGGTAACCAATGAGGGTTTCCATTTCGTCAAATATTCATAAAAACCTATTTTTTTTCCATAAAAGCCAAACAGCCATTTTAATGGGTGTCAAGCAGTATTCGGTAGTTTGATTTGCATTTCCTTAATGACTAATGATGTCGGATACATTTCCCGTGTTCTTTTCCCATTCACAAAGTTTATTCAAGTTCTTTGTCCCTCCTTTCCTTCTTCTTGTTAGGCACTTCCAGAAGAGACACCTTAAAAGTTCTTATTCACTTTACATCCTACTCACTGCACTCTCCTGGTTAACCCCCACCCCCCCCACAATCCTTTCCCTCTCCCCTTCTTCTCTGAGTGGGTGGAGACCCCTGGGCATCCCCCCCCCCACCCTGGCACATCAAACCTCTGTGGGGCTAGGTGCTTCCTCTCCCACTGGGGCCAGACAAGACATTGCAGCTAGAAGAGCACATTCCCCAGATGGGAACGGCTTTTGGGACAACCCCCACTCCAGCTGTTCAGGACCCACATGAAGGTCAAGCTGCACAGCTGCTACATATGTGAGGGGAGGCCTGGGTCCAGTCTGGAGACACTTTTAGTTTTTTGCTTTTGTTTTTTTTTGTGTTTTGTAGCAATATAGGCTCTGTTGAAATTAACACATGGGTCTCCTTTTTCCTTGGAGCCAAAGTATAATACTTTATCAAACATTTGAATAAACAATTGATTGATCCCCTTACACATGTAGTGCCCGTCCACAGGCCATTCACTTCTTTTGCCAACAACAGGGATTTTCTAAACTACTCCAGTAGCTGGAGAATTTCCTCAAGGGACTCCCAAACAGTGATGTAGTTGGAAGAGTACCATGAAGCTGTGTGCACAAAGCTTCTGTCCGACCAACAGGATCCATACATGGCAAAGCCTAGGGCTTGCTGTGGTGATCGTGGGAAGCCAAAGCTTCCCTTTTTCTAACTCCTGGGCTGACACTTCTGTGGCATCTACAACCAACTGGGAATCTGAGGAGACGCGATATGAGAAAGATTCTTGGATTTTTGGATGGTCTGTGCATCAGCTACTGTTCTTATGGTGATCTAACACCTATTGAGAAGCAGCGTTGGGGGGGTGGGTAAGGGGTGACCTTGGCTCACAGTTTGAGGACCTACATCCAACATGCTTAAGGAAGCATGGCTGTAGAGGTGCTAAACATATTGCATATGCACCAGGAAGGAGATAGAGATGCCCAATGTACCCAGCTTGTTTTAAACCTTATTCTGTGTAAGATGCCAGGCTATCGCGCACGGAGTTGCCACCATTCAAGGTGAATCCTTTCTTGAGCATTTCTGGAGATGACCTCATAGAAACACTTAGTGTTACGGTTCTATGGTAATTCTAAAACTTATCATATTACAATGAATATAACCATTGTTTCCGGTGATGTAAGTACTGGCTGGTGACTCCTGTTTGCCCAGATATAAAAGAGGACACACAGAAGTTGGTGTAAAAAGCTAGGTGGGCAGTAGGCCAGCATCTGCGCAGACAGGAAGACGGGAGAGAATAGGCTGACCAGTGGGTGGAAATCCAGGTGGGAACCCAAGAGGGCTCTGGTGCAGTAGTCTATCTATATATTGCTGGAAATCGCAATCCAATATAAATCCCAACCATCCAAGGCATTCGCCAGCTGAAACAGAAAATGGGGTTCTGATGGCGTTCTTTTACACTCCCAATAGCATCTGCCCTAGCGCCTTGGAGAACTAAATATTGTCTCAGTGGGGCCCAAGTGGCTCTGACTAGTGTCACCCACTCTCTCGCTGCAGTTCTTTCATATGGAGCTACAGCTTATTAAAAAAAAAAAAAAAAAAAAAAAAAAAGAACAAGATCCAGGGGATCACGTGTATTACCGGTAACCAGTTAGTCATACCAAGGCTTTAGATCGGAGACACAAAATGGCGGCAGCTTTCCCAGAACCATGGCACAAAGAAATGACAATGGATAGTAACAGGATAAAAACACGAACTGTACAAAGAGGGAGTGTGTGAACGTACTTAGGGGTTTCCCCACTCTTCTCTGGGGTCTTCTGTTAAAGAAAAATTGAAAATATGCAACATAATTCCCTCCATAGCCTTCTCTTTCTCAGAATTAAAACGCATGCACACACACACACACACACACACACACACACACACACACACATACCCCACCACCACCACCACCAACAATAACAACAATAATAAAAACCGGTCTACTGAAGACTCTCTCACTTCAAAACCCAGCTGGGTGTTTTCTGCTATCAAGGAAGGTGCCTGGAGAATAAATTGCTCCTATCAGAAATAAAGCATTTTAGCTCTGCCACGAGGGCTGAGATCTGTGTTTATAAGTCCCTCCGAAGGCAACTCCATTTCTGCTGCTCTTCTCCCAGTTCCTTTTGATGCATAAAACCTGTAGACAGGAGCGCTGTGATTGCATTCTGCTCTGGAGCAGTGTAATTGTAAATATTCATTGGCATTCAGGCTAGCTTTCCCAGGTCCTTCCCTGGGCTGTGCAGCTATGCAAACAGAAGTGGTGCCACATTAGCTCTCCGCCCGGAGGCCACTATTTGCCCACTGCCCCAGGACCCTTTCTGGGGAGTGAACACATGCAGAGAAACTGGCCCTTAAACATCATTTCAACCTACTATCTCACTTGTTTTTCCTTTTCTCCCCATGACTTCAGATCCTTAGTAATTCTGTCTGTGGCTCCCAAATATGCATTAAAAAGAGCCGTGTCCTTGACTTAAAGGCTCTCGCTGTTTGTGTATGTTCAATCTGTTTAGGAGAATAATAGGAGTCTAGCTATTTCATGAACACACACACACACACACACACACACACACACACACACACACACAGGAGTATATATACATGTATGCAAAAACTCTAGATGGAAAGGTAGGATAGCTGACTATTTTAATTAAGATATGAGAGCATGAATAAAAGTTTTCCAGCCTTTGTCTTCCAAAAGAAAATATTAGATTAGAAAAATAATTAATATGCAATTGGCAATATTTTATTAGTTATGAAAACCCCAGAGTATAGAATTATCTACAGATTTAAAACAAAAATCTTAGACTCTAAAGGAAGCCGTGTTCAACCAAGTGGTTCAGTTTGAACTCCTGGACCACTCCCTGACAAAGCTTCTTAATGGAAGATGATTAGATTTCAGGAGAACTCAGGGCACCTACAATATTAACTTCAGAATCACCCATGGAGAAAATCAATGCATAGAAAAATGACCTATATAAACTTATTTATAGAGTTCCAAAGAGAGATTAGAGAGATAAATACACACACACAGAAAGAGAGAAACAAAAAGAGAAAGAGAAACAGAGAGACAGAGGGAGGGAGGGAAGGGGAGGGGGAGGGAGGGAGGGAGGGAGGGAGGAAAGGGGAGGGGGGGAAGGAGGGAGGGAGGGAGGGGGGAGAGAGAAAGACTGTTTCTTTTTAACACTGAAGCATCTCAATGGAAAGGGAGTGTAATTAAAACTCCCAGGGTCTGGTTAACATTTCGACTCAATGAAGAAAGTGAAGAATTACATTCGGGAACAACAATGGTCAGAGCTTCATACCTAACAGAAATCTTATTTCAATATGATTTTTCCGTTTGTATTCATGGGTAGAAGGTACCATGCTAGCTATTCGGGGGTGTACATAGATAATGATTAAAATGTCCTTTGTCTCCAGGAGCTTAGGGCACCTCTATTTCGAGCCACAGATGGAAAAGCAAAGGCATTCCGGAGTGACAAAGGTGATCTAAACCAGCTTGAGTCAAGGAAGCCAAGGATGATGGTTTGTGAAGTGACAAGCTTCTGCCAAGAGACTGGCAAGAGCGACTCAGAAGGAATCGTTGCATCAAGCGGTTAGAATGTCAACAATCATGTCCTAGAAGACATTTTTAAGAGGGGTTACTTTAAAGGGGCTGAGGAACAACTGTAGGCCAGAGAGGATGCTACATGTGGGTTATTCTTTTGAGGGTCTCAGTAGTCAGCAGAAGGATAAAGATGAGAGAGCACCCCCTTTTTCTAGTCAAAGTAGGAAAACACACGAGCACAATAGCACGCAAGAGTGAAGGAATCGGGTATTTGGGATAAATGACGGAGGGACCCACGGAGTGAAGGATCGGTTGGCATGGGGTGTGGAGATGGATTTGGGAAGGAGATATCATTTCCTTTTTCTCCTGGTTCACCCATTCAACGAACAGCTCCTTCTTCTCTGAGGCATGCAGCAGGAAAGCTGAGTGTAAGGTCTCTCTACCCTTGAGTCTGAAATAATAACAGTAAAGACCCGTTTCACTCTCTAGCAGAACTGCTCTGGGACTATCAGCACCCTGACCCTCAGAGAGAACCATAACTCTTCACTATCTCACCAAGGAGTATTTTAAATCACCGAGAAGTTAAGCAATGAGCCAAAGCCATAAAAAGATTTTCCAGCAGGGCTGGGTTTAGCATGTCTGGGTCCAGAGACTGTGCTCTTAATCCCATGCTAATGGACCAGGAGCCTTGCGAGGATGAGGATATATTGTAATCACTCTGGGACAGTCCTCATTTATGTGTGTTGTCCTGGTGGATGCGTTCAGTGTCCCCCCTTTTTCCAGTCAAAGTTTGGAGGATCAATTATGTGACCACGCTAATGACAAGTCAGAGTTTCCCCCTCAAGCCGTGCATCCTTGGGATGAGCAGAGGCATTTTAAGGAAAGCAGATGAAATGACTCCCTTTTCTGGTACCCACAGCCCCAAGACCCTCTCGGACTCACAGCTTCTTTGATCTTCCTGGTTAGATCACAGAGGCTTCCCTATCCCTAGTGGCCCCTGTACCCTTAAGCACTTTGACCTCACTGGCTCCTGTGAAAGGAGAAACACAGAAAATCACATTCTCTAAGATGCTACCAAATGGAGTTCAGCACATGTGAGCTGTAAACGGAAAAGGAAACCGAACGCATCATATCCCACAGCGGATTGATCTGCCTCTCTCTCTCTCTCTCTCTCTCTCTCTCTCTCTCTCTCTCTCTCTCTCTCTCTCTCTCTCTCTCTCTCTCTCTGTGTGTGTGTGTGTGTGTGTGTGTGTGTGTCTCACACCTCCTTTCCTTTTCTGCAGCAAAGCAGAGAGCAAACACTCTGCTGCGGAATCCAACCTTAGGTATCACAACCACATGCTGAACAAATGTGTTGCCTAAGCCAGGGCT
Source organism: Micromys minutus (assembly GCF_963924665.1). Classification (NCBI taxonomy): domain Eukaryota; kingdom Metazoa; phylum Chordata; class Mammalia; order Rodentia; family Muridae; genus Micromys; species Micromys minutus. The sequence goes on along the minus strand of NC_137959.1, from coordinate 32,224,454 downwards.
GGTATTGGGCTGATACCAAAACCCATTCACACCCATTTGGGCTTTTTTTTGGGTGGCTATTGGTAATATCCCCATTCTTCAGTTTTTAGCCTCTGGTGGGAAGATGGGAAATTATTATCAGGAAGGTGGATCTGGTACCCTATAAACAATGCCCTCATATCATTGTCAGATTTTCCCCTTTGGTTGATTTAGAGATGCATGTTCAAATCCCCCGTGGGCCTGTTACTAAATGTGCCACTTCTTTAGCATCCACTGATGACAACCAGTCTTACAACATTGGGACTTGCCCTTTCATCCAACAGTACTATTTAAAATGTTGCTGTGTGCAATGCCTAGGCCAGAGCAAACAGAGGGCTGGCTCGGAGGACCAAACAAAAATGTCCATCCAGGGTTTTCAATATCCTGCCAAGTAACCACCAGTGTATAAGGCTTTATTATTCTCTGAGGTCTTAATATGCTGGCCGACAGGATTCTCTTATTATTCTTTTGTCTGCTTTCCTATGATCTTCTCCATCTGTCTGGGGCCCTCCGTTCTTGTTTCCTCTGAACTCAATCTTGTAGTGAGTTTATGCATTCATACTGATTCCAGCTGCAATTTAGATTACCAACACTTCCAAACGCACATCTGAGATGCCCGAGGGCATCTTACTCTTTCTCCATCCCTTCCTCGGTAAGCTCATCCTCTAATATGATTTCAATAATAGCCAACATTTATCATGTGTCAGCCACAAAATTGATACTTGGAGCCCTAGAAGGCGTGTGTGTGCATGTGTGATATTATCATCTTTGCCCTTCAGAGAAGGAGCTTCGAGGTGCTGGGCTAAGCTCTGAACCAGGCAGTTTTGCCTTCAGCACCTAGGTTCTTGACTACCACACTGTGATGTCTTCTCATATCCAAACTCTTGACCTGCGCCTCCTGCTCAGACCATGGTACGGGTCCCTATACTCTGAGTAGTAAATGCTTGTGGTTTGGCTTCATAGCCAGTGAGGGGAGGCTTTGCGATGTAAGCAGATGTCTTCTGGGGGCACCTGAGGGACCCTCTTGGAAAGCTGTTTATTTCTAGGTAGGAAGGAGCAGACAGAGGGCGTAATTCTTTATTCCTCAAGCTCAGATGTGATGTCAATGCCATAACACTTGATTTGTAACCAATATGAAAGCAATGCCAGCTTCCCACTACCCATCCATAGCTGTGGTAGCACAGGCAGATAAAGCTTAGGTCTTTGATGGCACTTTGAGATGCTGAATAAATGCCATTCAGACTTCTCATGTGAGGGAAATGACGCCTATTTCTCTAGTTCACTTATATTTATTATTATTATTATTATTATTATTGCTGCTGCTGCTGTTGTTGTTAATAATAATAATAATAATAATAATAATAATAATAATAATAATTTAAAATTGTAGCTGAGTGTGGTCCCAGCTGACTGAAAGATACTTCGTATTTATTACAAGTGTGTTCTATTCTACTCTAATTGCTGGATCTAAATGCAATTTATAATAAACTTCTCATTGAGTTCTATGCTTTCATTCAATTTCTCACCTCTTCACTCACAGTTGATCTCAGTGGAGGTCATTACTTATGTCAAAGGTCGGAAGGTAAACGTTTAGGATTTATCAGGCCACATGACCTCTGCCTCAGCCACTCCATCTGCTATTGTGCCGGGAAGGCAGCCAGGGACACGATGCAGAGAAGTGGGTGTGGTAGGATTTCAATACCCCCCAAAAGGGAAGCTGATAAACTGGATCTCTGATCTCAGTAAAGACTGTCTGAGATTGTGAAGACTTCCTGGACGTCCTGAAGAGCTCTAGCCTGCTGCTAAGTCCAACAGCACCCGGCAGTCTTTTCCTCCTGGCTCTCTTCTCCAAAGGGATGATTAGGAAGGGCTGGCATTCCTTTCAATCCCTTCACTAAAAAGCAGATCAAATGATAAGAAAGAATGGAGAGTTCCTGTGTCGTGTTGGATGTCCTCACACCATGTGGAGGAGGAGTGGAGAGAACACAACAGGATCCCCTCTCACCACTGATTTCAGGAGAACAGCTACAGGACGCCTTTTTCTTCGGTGACAGTGGCAGACCTGTGACAAGTATTAAGTTGGGTTGTTACAATCAAATATTCTGGGACTGTTCAGGTTCTGTATAAACTGTGAGCTTTCTCTGGTTTTCTCCTTCCCTTTCTTCTGGCCCTTTTTCAGTCAAATAATGCCAAATAGATCTAAGGCAGTGTGCCTCAGTCCATCAGCACCGCCCTTGGTAAGGAAGGTTTGACAAAGAGACTGGTTAGTCATAGGAGGTTAAAATTATTAGCTGAACTTGAACATAAGGATTATTCATACATTTATGTTATTATGCTATACCTACCCCCACTTCGAATGGGGTAGCTCAGAACCTCCCCACTAGGAGTGAAAACCTATACTATATGGTTCAAGTTGCTTTTGATGATTTGCAACAGTGGAAGACAAAGAAACCTACAGAAACTACAATGTAATGCGGCTATATTTTTAAACATTCAATTGAGGCAAATTTCTGATTTGAAGAATTGCCCTCCCAAGCATATGCATATGCTGAAAACCAAATTAACATCTGAGCACACACAGAGTAAATTCCCCTAAATTTAATTTTGATGTTCAAATTGAGGGAAAAAAACAAACCTGGATTTTCCCTTTAATGGTTTCAAAAGCAAACCATCTACAATCAGTGTTGCTCCTTTAAGAGTGAAGATAAAAAAAATACATGACTTTCCAACCTCTCTGCCATTTGGGGGGAGTGATTGCTGTGGTGTGTGTGTGTGTGTGTGTGTGTGTGTGTGTGTATTCATTCTAAAAGTTTAGTTTCTCTAGAGCAGTGGTCTCAACTTCCTCAATGCTGTGACACTTTAACATGCTATGGTGACCCCAACTATAGAGTTGTTACTGTATGAATCGTAATGCAAATAGCTAATATTCAGGATGTCTGATATGTGACCCCAAAGGGATCACGACCTACAGAGAACCTACTACTCTAGAGACTCTTGACTAATCGAGGAAAGAAGAGCATGAGTTTGAGGCCACTCAGAGGTGTGTCCCCTGTCACCGATGTTTGATGAGTACTGTATAAACCTGATGAATGTACAGAGGGCAGGAGAAGCTAGCCGATGGTGTGATTCCATGGGCCCTGAGAGTGGTAAACATGTCTGGACTGGAGCCTTGTGGCATAGACCTCTAATTTCAGATACTCAGAAAGTTGTGGCAGGAAGGCTGCAAATCCAAGACCTGCCTGGGCTCCAGGGAAAATTCCTGGTTGGCCTGGACATCTCAGTGGGATCTCATCTCAAAATAAAAGGTGAACATGGTCTGAGGACACAGGTCAGTGGCAGAGCATCTGTTAATCATGTGGATGGTCCTAGCTCCATCCCTAGCACTATACACAGACAAAACAAAGTCAACCATAAAATAAAGGCTGTCTTCTCCAAACTGAGCAAGGCTAAATGGGCTTTACGATTGCCATCCTTTGGTATCATCAAACTGGAGTTTGAAAAGCAAAGGCACTCCTGCAGACCATCTTGATAGGCTGAGAGTGTGGCCCAGAGATAGAATGCTTGCATGCCAGGTCTAAAACCTCAGTTCGGTACCTGGAACGGTGAAGGCAGGACCTGAGACTTCCCAGGAGATTTAAACCAAGCTCCTAATATTTCAATAGAAAGAGCTTTGCATCCTGGGAAGGGTTGCTAACATTTCTGAGCTCCAGCTTTGCTTTCTGTAAAAATTCTATTATAATCTCAAAAAAAAAATTCACAGGAAATATAAAAACCCAAGCAAAATGATGCCAGATGCAATGTGTCTTGTATCCTCCTGATGATTAAATTCCGTAAATAGAAGCCAGCTTCTCCTTCCATCTAGTGGACAATTAAAAGGAACACTCAGGAAAGCTCCTTTTGGGCTGGGGAAACAGCTCAGCAGCACGACTCTTGCTCGGTGGAGGCCAGACTGTGTTCCATCCCCAGCACTGCAGCAAAACAAACAAACAAACAAAACAAAACCTGTCCTGTCTAAGCATGGTAGGTAGGGCCCTATAAACCTTCCATTGCCTCTTTCATGGTTTATTCTTTTCTATCTCTTTTCCTCTTGGGTGTAAAAGTTTGGTAGCATGAGTCCAAGACTGTTCAGATGACCTTACACATCATGACTATTCTTTGGTTTCCCTTCTGGTTGAGGATGCTTTTGGCATCTCTATTCTCCCTTCTCCTAAGCACTTAGTTGTGAGCCTTAACTTAAAATTTTCAACTGGGAGGCAGGCAGTGAACAGGATGTAAAGTGAATAAGTAAAAAAATAAAGTTAAAAAGTCAACCATCTGTAGGTTTATGTTAAGGTGATACATGAGTGGACAGTGGAGAGATAGGTGGAGAAAGAGGCTGGAGATGTGGAAGAGAGGGACAGGAGGAGGAGATTGATGGAAGAAAGGATAAAAGTCAATGTGCATGTTCCTCTTGGCACATCTCTAGCTTGATGAGGTTGTTATGATTATTTCTAAGGGTTTCTATGGGTCTAATTTATCTCATGTAGATGGGCAATTGATATTTTTGTCCATTGGTTGTAAGCTTATTTTGTAGAGGGTTTGTGGAATGAGAATTTAACATATAAACCTGTTTGATAAGTTAATGGTTGTAGAGGGTTATATTTTATTGGGCTGTGGAGAATGTAAGCTAAGTTCTTGGCTGGTAGAGGAGCAGCCAGAATGAGTGGTTTCAATACAGTGGCCTGAGGCTCCGTGTGGGAACCAGTAGCCAAAGTTTCAGATTAAAAGAGATACAGCTGAGAGAGGGCGGTGTGGGGACTGCGTGGAAGAGAAAGAGCCTGGGTCAAGGCTCCAGACTGGAGTAGCTCCCACAGAGAGAGACCGAGCAGAACTGGTAGCAGCTTTTTAATAATTACCACAATAATCATCTACTTCTATTTTTTTAAGTCCAGAATCCTTAGAAGAAAAGGTGAGAGGGAGTAACATCCACATTAGAACTAATCAAAGCAACTGTCCACCTTGTTGTAAATATCAAGGCAATATCAAGTAATAAGTAGGCTTTCCTTGGAATGGCTAGAGGTGGAAGGCAAGAACCTTCAAGGCACAAAGAAGCATGAAAAGGTCACAGTGCTCTCTGTGTCCTGGCTTGTCAGAGGAAACAATCCCTGTGCCTGATCACACATGACCTGGTTGCACAGAAGCGGCAATGACTAGGAAGTTCTGGGCTTAACCCCACTTCATCTTTATACTTCCAAACCTTGTGATGCCGGACTCACAAGGCTGATGTGTGGCCTTCATAGGGATGTTATTTGAATCTTCTGAGCCTTGGGAAGATATTCAAGAAATGGTAGAGACTCTCTGGCTGGCTAACCATGGCTACTCTTTCAGTGAAAGTTAGGTTTTCACATGTGAGCTATTCTGGGAGTTTCTACACATGCACATGTACACATATGCACACACACACACACATGCTTAGTACACACATGCACCTTGTGGTGGTTGCCATGAAGATGGTCCCCATAGGCTTATAGATTTGAACGTCTGTTTCTGTGGTTGGTAGATTGTTCAGGAAGGATTAGGAAGTGTGGCCTTATTGGAGAAAGTGTGTCACAGAGTTGGGGAGCTTTGAGGTTTTAAAAGCTCATGCCAGGCCTAGCCTCACTCTGCTTCCTGCCTGTGGATCAGCATGTAAGTCCTTAGCTCCTGCAGCAGTATTGTGCCTGCCTGCCACCATGTTAAACCTCATGAAACTGTAAGCAAGCTCCCAGTTAAATATTTTGTGTTTTAAGTTGTCTTCATCAGGGTGTTTCCTCATTGCAATAGAACAGAAACTAAGAGAAATGTACACAGAGGCACCGACACAGACATCAAAGGTTTGTTTTAAAAAAGATAAATAAAAATATCTAATTGAACTAAATTAAAAATTGGGGCAGGGGTAAAGAGATGGGATAGCTACTTCTCTGTTGTGAGAGAAACAATTTATCTTTAGTATTCTGAGAGTTGGAGGCCCTCCTCCCCATCCTATGAATTTCCCTCCCTTGCTTCAGCAGTAAGAAAAGAATCCTTGGACTCCACATTGATGATTTATCCCGGTCACAGAGGGGACACCTAGCTAACTGAGGTTAACAGCTCTCTCGGTTTCATTTCAAAAAGACATTAGCATGGATGTTCTATAAAATGCTGATGTGCCAAATACTGATTCATTCACCTGCAGACTTCACTAGAAGGCAGGGACTTATTTGACAGGCAGGGCTGGGCTCCGAGCCTTTTTCTAAAGGGCAATCCCATAATTCATCTGGCCGTGCTAAATTACACCCGACGCCTTGCTGAAGACTTCAGGTACCCTCACCCAACTGCAATAAGTCTAATGTGGAAGGGGAGGGTAGGCCTGACCATAACAGTCTTTCTGATGACCACACAATGGATACAGTTGTGGGAAGTGATATTTGTGGCTTAAGTGATTTGCAGGTGCTGTGTGCACATCTGCTTTTGTTTTGTGAGACTGAGAACCCATCAGGGGCACCATAGAGAGGCTTCAGCAAGAAGGTGGCATTAGTATTGCACATAGATTCTATGTTATGTCGCTGATGCTCCCAGACTTCTACTCTTTCGGTGTGAACAGTGGGGTTCTGGGCTACTTTGTACTTGCTGCTGTGTGTAGAGAATGAAGCACATGGTGCTTTTCTCACAGCTTAGCAAAGTTTTGAAGGGATGAGGAGTTTATCATATCCGAGGAGTTGGGAATACTGCAGTGAATAGGCAGATGCAAGGGTCTCCTCTCATGGAGCTGCTAGCCTGACTTGGGAGATGTGAACTTACCAAGAGGAGCTAGGATGACTGGCCTGAGGAGCCAAAGGGGCTCAGTATCCACCAAGGTCTTGCTAGCTATGGGATAAATGTTAGGGAAGAAAGTTAAAGCCAAGGCCAGAGCCTAGGAATAAGGCTTCTAAGGCAGTCTCTTAAACAGAGCAGGCATGGGAAACATGCTGCTTAGTGGAAAGATGCGGATGTTAGCCAGTCATAAAGTCAGCCTGTTAGTCACAACCTTGTCATTTACAAATGACATAGTGTAAACCATGCATCTCCTTCTGGACCTCAGTCTCCACATTTGTAATGGCGGGATGAAGGTACCCTTCCCTCCAACCCTATGGCTAAGAGGATGGGGACATTGTGAATGCAAAGAGCTCAGATAACACCATCAGTTGATGAAATACCAAATTTTATCCTGTTTACTTTTAAAGACTCCATTCTGCTTCCAAACAATGAAAATTTTATGGCATTAAAGAATTCCAACAACCAAATCAGATGCAATATTAAGAATTGCCTGGCACTTAGAGGGACATGGCTTGGAGATGTGTTTCGTTGTTTTAATCAGAAGGTCTTCTACAAGTGAAAGTCTCTTAGGATGACTATTTATTCTATCTTCATATTTGGGGGAATTACTGATACCAGTTCTCCCTGCCTTTCTACCATTGTGCTGAATTTCTTTGTATGAATTCAAATCTGAAGCACATGGGGACATAGCATTTCAGAGTCTCAGGAGAACGAGAATGACCATGGCTTCATTTTCCAAAGCAGCGTTTTAATAATGAAAACAAAGAAGCATTTGTAACTATCTCCCCAGTAATCCTCTTGCCTGCTCTTACTCGCCACACAAGGTTTCCCCAATACTAAATTCTGCTTTCTGCTCTTACTTTCAACCCTCTGTCTTCTAACTGTACCTCCACCATATGTCCTATGTCAAAATCCGTGGATTCTGCAGTTTTCTTGAGATCAGTAGGCAGGTAGTTCTGGGGCACAGGGGTGGCCCCCAGTCCTCATGGATTCAACAGATACTGCCTCCAACTCAGCTGGGAGGAGCTGACATTGCATTGTTCTTTGTTTATGGCGTTGTGGGCAATTTTCAATCTATGTGACCCCACACACAGTCTACCCAATTTGAATTAATTTTGCAAGTGAAAATTCACTCTGCGGTGTGTTGAATGCTTTAGGAAAGTTCATATTTATTAACTTTGGGACAGCCCCTTTTTCCATCAATCTCGTAAGGTGATTCAAAAGAGCGAACACATTTGTCTAGAATGATATGTCTGTCTCCCTCCTGAAAGCTTCCTCCTGCATTCCACAGACACCACTACCCTCTACCTCTCTCCTATCATTTTCTCTTTGTATTGGATTCACCATATTACTAGACGGGGGGGGGGGGAGGTTGTATTTAATAGATGACAATTACTGAGAACACTTATTTTTGTTTGGAAAATATTCGAACTCTGGATCACTGGACTGATTTGTTGACTGTCAGATTAATAAGCATCCCGAGTTAATGTAGTCTCTATTTCAAGTTAGGACGCGGAAGACATTGTCATATCTTTCATGGTTCCTTTGTAAAGAGGTTTCTTCTCTCTGAAGCAGTTAGAAGGAAAAGTAGGAAAAAACGCTTCATGAGAGAGGCATGGAAGAGGAGTTCCTGTGGGGGACTCTGGTTGCTTAGGAAAGGATGCTATCAGCTGACAAAAACGTGGCTTCACGAAGCAGAGAAACTTCTGCGTAGAAGAGGGAACAAGAGAGAAGAGACAGTCTATAAAATGGGAGAAGATCTAAATATATAGACTATCCAATAAAAAATTGGAGAATATCTTTGCTGGCTATACATTTAAAAGAGGGTTGAATAGTATCTAGAATATAGAAAAACAAAAACCTAAAAAATCAAAATAACAGGATATAAAACAACCCAATCAAATGGGCCAATGACACCAATGGGCAGTTCTTGAAAGATGAATGAGAGTGACCAATAAATTTGAAGTAGACTTAAAATGACACTGGTACTTCACCTCGCCCCCTTCTGAATGACAGGCATTAAGAAAACAGAGGACAGCGAATACTGGTGAGGATGCGAACACAGGGGAACATCATACACCGGCGGTGGGAATCTAACCAGTGGAAAGCAGTGGGTGGTCTTCAAAAGAACTAAAAGTAGGTCTTTCACAGGACCCAGCCAAGCTTCGCCTGGTCAGTTACCCAAGGGGCATCAAACATATTTGCATGGTAATTTTTATTGTTGGTCTCTGGACAGTAGCTAATGTTTGGAACTAATTAAGTGTGTGTCAACAGAGGATTAGATGAAGACGATGTAGTTTACCGTTTTGGATGCAGGACTTAGAAGGGTTGGGCTGGAACTGTCCGAAAGCCTCTTTCCTGAGGACCAGTTTCTATAGTATCTGGAGGAGATACACAAGGTACCAAGGAAGAAAAACATTCAACAGACCTAGTCAGCTGTAAATCCTACTAACCACAACTAACACGGCACTATATACCAGGGGGCAGTATATAGCCAGGTGCAGTATATAGCCGGCCGGGTACAGTATATACCAGGGGTAGTATATACTAGGGGGCAGTATATACCAAGGTGCACTAGTGGCACGAATATTGTGAGGATAGCCAACAGCTGTTTAGTTGGAGTTAAGGTCTTCTCTATAGGAGAGAATTCATGTCTGGTACTGTAAACCTGCCCATGACTGGTGAAGTCATGGACCCTAGAGGAGCACCTACTACTGCCACTTTCTCAAACCAATGTAATGTCTAAGAGTATTCTGAAGACTTCTCTTTACACCCACAGGTAAGTGTAGCTCTTGTCCATCCTTAGAGAAGCTTATTATTGCAGCAAATGGACACCATTGCAGAAGTTCATGTTCAGTCAAAATGCATAGAACAACTGACCATATGTTGTCCAACAACAATCGGGACATGTACAATAATAACATTACTCCTAAGGCTCAGGGACATCTTTGGGAGAGAGGGGCAGATATATCATAAGATCCAGAGATCTTATGAAACACAGATGTGTTTCAACAGTGTCTTCTACATACGTCAGGGGAGCTGCACCCATGAAGTGTCATTAATTTGGTTGCCTAAACAAGACTTGAACAGTGACTATCCCATACCAACATGAATGGAGACAATTTCACAAAACCCCACTCCAAGAGGAAGAGCTATAGGTGACTAGTAGGTCACCAAAAGGAGGAGAGTCAGTTTTTTTGCAAGGATGAGCTCCCACACCCATATTTTATTTAATTCCAAGTGGTTAGCTCTAAATATGTACACATGCATGCACGAACAAATGGACTCAGCAGGTTGTAAGTATGTGTGCTTGCATGTGTGTGTGTGTATAAAATGATAAAAGGTTGTGAATTTAAGATGGTATAGGAGGAGTTAGTGGAGAGAGGGAGGGTGGGCTGAAAATTATGTAAATATGGAATTCCTGCATGAAATTCTAATTTTTAAAAAGAAAATGGGGGATGTATACACAAAATGGACTGTTTTTCAGCCATGAAGAAGGAAGAAGTTGTCATTTGCAGAAAAATGGAAACTCATATTAACCAAATTAAGCGACTCTCAGAGAAACAAATACTGCATAGATTCTGCCATTTGTAGAATATAGATTTTTATAGAGACACATAAGATTACATGTCCGTATTTTACATGAATTTAGACAGGTCTTGCTCAGCAATGGAAGTAGAAGAGAGGGGGAGGGGAGGGGCAGAGAGGGCAGGAAAGGGGAACATGCTCTGAGTACACGATCTACTCACATGAAAATGCATCCCTGAGACCCAGCACTGCATATAATCAGTGCAAGGCAATTAAAATATTACTAAGAACCAAACATACACAAGACTAGAGACATTTAAAGTGCTTGTGTAAGTGAAGCAAAAGCTATGTCTCTTTATGAAATTATCTCTCAGCTAAAATAATAAAGAAGTGTTTCCTATACCATGTAATATATTTGAAGTGGCCTGCCCATCTTGTTATGTTTTTCCTTCTACCTATGACGCATACAGTATTATACTAAAGTACTTCTACTAGGAATGCCCATATTTAACTGCAAAAAAAGTATTGGTACATATTTCTCTACACATATCTAGGCAGGTTTAATTGATCTCCTAATTATTTCTGTTATTTTTTAAAAATTTATTTTACATCCCAATTATTGGCCCTCTCATAAAGCCTCTTTCCAACTCCCCTTTCCCTTCTCCTCTGATAAAGACCCTTCCTGGGTATCCCTCCCATCCTGGCACATCAAATATTTGCAGGGCTAGCATATCCTCTCCCACTGAGGCCAGACAAGCCAGCCCAGCTAGAAGAGCACATCCCACAGACAGGCAACAGTTATTGGGACAGCCCACACTCCAGTTGTTCAAGACCCACATGAAGACCAAGCCACACATCTGCTACATATGTGCAGGATGCCCAGGTCCAGCTTGTGTATGCTCTTTGGCTAATGGTTCTGTCTCTGGGAGTCCCAAGGGTCCAGTTAGTTGACTCTACTGGTCTTCTTGTGGAGTTCCTATCTCCTTTGGGGCCCTCAATCCTTCCCCTAACTCTTCCATAGGACTGCCCAAGCTCCATCCACTGTTTGTCTGTGGGTCTCTGCATCCACCTGAGGCAGCAGCTGGGTGGAGCCTCTCAAATATTTCTTACCTTTCAGGTCTGGGTAAATTTTTCCCCTGGAAGAACTTTAGGGTTGTATACCAAATCAAGAGAATTGGGACAACAGTTAAATAAGAATGTAAGATATTTTTGTAAGAGCAAGGAAACTGAGACAAGAAATGATAACCCAAGAGAAAGATGATTACATTAGAGAAGGGCCTGCATATGTAAAGGGTATGTGTGCATCAGTTGTGAACCTTAGAAGCCAAAACATGTAAGAGATCACCCATGCTGCCTTTTCTCAAAAGAATGGAGCTAAACAGGGCCAGTTCTTTGAGAGCAATTCTTGATCCACAGATCAAAGAGATCCTTGGCCTCATCTACTGTTGTACTGTTTCATTTTCCTTCTAACTTTTCCGTAACATTCTGTTTGGGGATGTCAAAGAGAATGGGAAGCCAGAATGGAGATTTTCAACTTTCTGCTACAGTAGGCATCTGTTCCAGCTCTAAAGGGTGTGGTAGTGTCCACTCCCCAAATATTCTTACTGATGACCCTTGTATGGAAAATACATTTTACTTGGGTCTATGCCTTATTGGCAGGGCAAAATGAACTTTATCCAGTTTCAATTTAGTGACTTAGATTTGTGAGGTTTATTGTCGTATTCCAGTCAGATATTTTGTGGGGACGTATCGAGTGTCATTGAACTGTTAATCAAAGACTGGGATTCAACGTGCATTCATGCAAAAATGATATTAAATGGAAGACAGCTACTCGATAATAAAAACAGCTATATTTTTACCAATTTTATCTATTCTGATATATATCTTCTCCTGTTATAAATGGGTTCACTGTAGATCAAAATAAACATGCTCAAGAAATATGCAGCCTCACTTTGATCTGCGAATACTCATTCATTTATGCAGAAATGACAAATATTTATTACTGTGGAAAAAAAGATGTACACATAAAATTAAGTCAGCATGCATGAATAAGTCCTGATTTTTATGTGACATTAATATTGAGAAGCTGAGTGTATATCTGAAAATGTGGCTTTATGTATATGAGCATCTGTGTTTAGCCCACATAAAATATCCATACTAAGGACTGAGGATGCCTTTATTATTAGTGTTCTAGTTTTCAAGGAAATAATAAATATGATTTTCCAGTACAGAGAGTTTTAGGGAGGACTTACACATTATAAATGGCTTTAGCATCAAAGCTGTTTGCTTGTCTTTTAAAACTTGACTGGTAAAGTTTTGAAAGGCACAGAGAAAAGTTCTTTATCTACATGTCCAGCCTGCTCTTCCCCCACCTTTACAAATGAGGGTCTAGAAGGAGTAGAGCAGATCTGAACCTCAGGCACTAATCACAGTAGGTCATTGATATTGACTTAATGGTCATTAATATGACTTAATTTCTATTAGATTTATCCATTTTGTTTTATGTGTGAGTGTTTTGTCTATATGTATGAATGTGTGTACCATGTGTGTGCCTGGTGCCTCAGGAGGTCAGAAGAGGGCATCAAAACCACAGAATTAGATTTATGGGTGGTTGTGGATGCTGGGAATTGAACCTGGGCCCTATGCAAGCGCAACAAGTGCTCTTAACAACGGAGCCATCCCTCTGGTCTGCACACATGACTTTAAAGAGGTTATTGCTTGAGACTTGCACTGAAGGGGAAACAGGACAGGCCCATGTGGTTATCTTAGTGCCTGGAATCAAAAAAGAATTTGACCCAAGCAAACAGTTAATCTACCAACTTTAATTTAAAAATTTAAGGACCACAGCCTGTGGTCTTTAAAAAGCCTTTGAAGTTTTGCATCTTTATCCCTTTCGTCGCCTAGTCAAATGTCTACGATAAAAACCAGATACTGCACTAGGTGGTGGTAATGTAAAGTCCAAGGCATTGTCTATGTTCGCAGGAGTGACCCTCTTGCAGGAGGGACAAAGCAAACTGACTCAGATCCTGTGCAATGCCAAGGTGCCAGGATGGGCACAGAAGAGTAGCCACCGACTCTAGCTGACGAAGGGTTGTTAAAGTTCTGCTGAATGATGCTTCAGCTAAGCTTTATAGGAGAACTTCAAACTGTCCAGGGAGAGGGGTTCTTAACAGGCACCCACAGACTTCCAAGGATGAGGGAGAGTTCAGCAAGCCTATGAACATGGATTGGGAAACAAAACAAAAACCTTCCTGCTTCCATCAGCATTGAATTTTCTTCCATTGCAAATATAGGAAACAAACCACAGCAATATTAACAGTGCCGCTATCAATGCTACCTATAAAAAAATCACAGCTGTTTTTGTACTACATAAATAAATCAATGTAAGCCATTAACATCTTTTATGGTCACTGTTGCTTTAGTATCAGAGCAGTGCACCTACTACTGGGCTACATCGATGTTTTAATGAGAAATACATATTAGTGTATCAGAAAGTGATTTTAATATCTAATTGATTTAATCCCTTGATAAGTAAATTTCAATACTGATTGGCTTCCCTTGCTGGTCTATATGCTTTTCTTTGTACACTCAACAAAATCATTTTGCAAAGTGGATATGGGCTTCAGGTCTGTGATGGTACCTGGCTCAAAAAAAAAAAAAAAGTTAAGAACTCCCCAAAGGGATAGTTTATTCTTGGTTTTAATCACTTGATGTTTCAAACTTTCAAACTTTACATACTGCTTTATTAAGAAAAGGGTATGAAGACAAAATATATATGTAACGACTTTGTAAAATACAGGGAATGATGGTCACTTCCCAAATTTTCATAGCACACACCCATGGGCAGCAAATCTGTAAGATGTATTAGCGGCTCACACAGAATTTCTAACACCATAGGTTTATGATGACCTCAGAATCAAGGGCAGGCTGTGCTTTGATAAAGGGCAAAAAGAGAAAAAGAAAAAAAGAAAAAAAATGGCTGAACTACTTCTCTGTGCCCTTTGGGGTGGGGCATGGGTGACGTCAATCAATATTTGCATACATGCATTTCATTGGTTGTAGCTGAATATGCTAAAATGTTGTCAAACATTAACAGAGACAGCTGATAGTTGTGGAAAGAATTCTTGACCAGAAACCCATGGCTTCAGGTCTTAGCCTTAAGTCTGACATTAAAGTGTGTCCCCTGTACATACTTTATCATCAGGAAAACAGTGACAATAACCATTGCTCTAATTTCTTTCTTACATTTGTTCCAAGAGCCAAATGAGCATGTCAAAATGCTTAGGGGCTTTGAAACATAATAGATATGTTACTAACAAGGAAATAACAGTGAAATATTTATTGAATCATATTTTGTCATAAATACAGAAATGATGGTGAGGTTTCAGCATGACCTTCATTATGAAATATATTGAAGATCAAAATGGTTAGACTGAGTTGAAAAAATATCTGTCTATATGTATAAAATAAGAAATGAACATACAATATATGATGTTCTATAACACAAACATACAGTATACAATGAACACATCTGTAACACAGGAGTGGCATTCCTACAAGGCAATGCCTTGTTATCTTCAGTAGCTAGATGACCCTGTAATTAAATTATTTCTATGGGGATAGCCATGGGCTTTCAAATCCAACCTGTAGCAAAAGCACAGACATCGGTTTATGTATCTGCTGTCCAGAGTTTGTGACATTAAGTTCATGAACATAGACACATTTAATTGGTGGGATTTAATCCCATTTTAAAATTCTGATCCCTTTTTCCACTGCTTCTTCACAGGAGGGTGCAAGCCAGTACTGACAAATGATGCTGACAGTAAGAGAAAGGCACAAATCTCGGGATAGATAAGAAGTCTATTTCTATTAATGCTTCTCATTAGAACCGAGGAGACACAGATTTAAGTTCTAGCCCGGGCCTTCCATCTGCACGTCATTATTGGAAGTTTATTTCTATAGAGAAAATATAGCACATTTGGGGGGTTATGTAAGTCAGACAAAGAGAGGTACACTCCAGTTCTCCCCATCCTCAAGAAAGCATAAAGGACACCTCAGAGTGTTTTCTGTTTGTAGTTTGAAGTGGTTTTCAGCTTCAAGCACACTTGCAGACATCCCCACATCAAAACAAAGCTGTTGCAATTATGCTGGTGAGACTTTGTCACGTAAAAATCATCGAAGTCAAATGGAGTCCCTAATACTAACCCTTGACGGCCAGTTAAAATATTCCTTAACCTTCAGCCATCCACTAAAAGAGTTGAACAGCTGCATCTGAGTTTTTAAGATAGTACATCTGGATAAAAACAACCAAACCACAAAAGCAAAGCCTAATATGAATCCCAGAAAAGGACATTAATGTGCCAATAGAGAAATGCTAGCTACTAGGTTGCCTATGATCATTGTGTTTCTAAATCCAGACTCCTGCACAGTGGTCCACAGACGTTTATCAATTTCTGGGATGATGAAATATTCTACAACCAGGAGAAAAAAATAAAACAATACGGTTTCCCAGTACCGCACAACCACTAATGTACATTCTTGGTTAATCTAAGATCTGCAAATATTTCCCTGTTACTATAAGTTACACATTAATGAGACACAGAGGCATGAGAGCAGACACACTATTATTACCAAAGTAAGGCAGATGTCTGATCAAAATGGAAATTCCCAATCTTTAAGGGTTGCATTCTGAACACAAAAGCAGATGATTAGTTTGAGGAACGTGGCAGATTTCTCTTTTAAATGCACATGTTCTATGACCTAGATTTCTAAAACCTAAAGCTGACTGGATGCTGAGGGCTGTCTCCCCAGCGTGGCAAGCTTTGATCAATGTTGTCTGTCCTGCTGGCTGGATTCATGGCTCTGCTGCTGGGGAGGTTTTCTATTGTAGTTCTCCATTTCTGTTCTCTTTTGGAAGGGTGCTCTGCTTCTTACAAGCCTACATTTACGGGGTGGTAGGAAGAGGGAGTGTGGGATCCCTCAAGTTGTTCTCCTAGTGTGAACATTGCAAAGCTAGTCATTGTGGGGTCTCATCAGCCTTGGGGAAAACATCTGTGCCGTAAAGCCCGTTTGTTATGTGATCCAAACCCCAATGAAAGCAAAAGCAAAGCCTACATTTTCCCCCTGCATCCTCTTCATCACCTGCATAGCTCATTTCTTTCTGCGCCCTGCATCCTGAATTGTACATGAATTACACAGCCTTCACTAGGAAGCCGCACTGGCTCCTCAGCTGAAAGCTGCAGTTAGAGAGAAAGAATTTTTCACCTGGCTTCTGATAGACACCGTGCCTGCTACACCGAGGAGCTTAAAATCGGCTTCCAAACAGAGTGCAAGATGTACAAAGGCGTGGCAAGTGAGAGATGTGTGTAAAGAAGGCACCCGTGAGAGAGATGGCTGTTGAGGGTTATCCTGGAATGGGCCACTCTCCTTGTGCCCATATGAGGCTCCTAGGCTATTTTAATTATAAATATTTATATCCACAGAAGCAAATTCAGAAGGATTTATATCCCAGGGGAGCACAGATCAATAGATCCAAGCAAACCTCATCTCCAGGCTGACCACTTAACACTGTTATCACCGATTAGGGCCGCTTGGCCCTCCGGGAAGGTGTGGGTTCCCCTCTTGTCCTCCATAGGTCCACCCTATTCTTGGCCCCAAGAGGAAATCAATAATACACCGTAAGGATCAATGCCCAGGACATCTTCTTGGCTGCAGTGGCTCACCTTCGGATCAGAGTTTGGTTTGCCCTTATCTATCCCACGAATCCCCATTTCTCCCCGAACCCATGCTCCCAGATCTGCAGGGGCTTCTAGGATTTGCTCATTACTAAAATCAGCCACAACGCTGCCGATACTTTCTAAGTAAGAGAAGAAAGACTTGCTTATCTTTGTGCTTCACTTTTCAAAAGTGAAGAAACTTACCAGGTGTCAATGATCGGGTCAGAGTCGATTCCTCGTCTTGTCGCCATGGCACATTTCCTGCTGCCCACGGCTGGGCCACCGAGTGCCGTCGGCGCTCCGGGAGCTAGCCAGGTTACTGTTCCAGGTTTGTCGGCAGCTCCCTAGCTTGGTCTGCAGTTGATAGATCCTCTGCTCCTGAAGCATCCAGCTATTGACCCGCCCAGGGAAAGAAAGAAAAAATGGGAGAAAAAAATCAATTAATACTAAACAGCTTAACAAAACCCTGCATAGCACAGGCCTGACGCTTACAGGATAGGAGTTGGGGTGGTCTCAGTGGCAACCGTTGTACAATCATGGGGACAGGCTCAGCCAGCTAGAAAGCTGATGTTCCAGGGACAGGAAGCCAATATGGTAGGCGTGATCACACACACACACACACACACACACACCACAGTGCCTTCTTGCTCCCCCCTCATTCTTCAGCTTTGTCTGAAGTAGCCTAGTCGGGGAGCAGAGAGAACAGGAAACATACCTGCTCATTGTGGAAGGGTGAGGAGTCACAATCACCCAAACAGAAGGGCTGCGACCAAACGCAGAATGGGTGAATGGGTGTTTTCTATTTTTTTAAAAATTTGTTTGCAGGTTTGTGTTTGGGAGAGTGGAAAGAAGCAGTGTTTTGTTCTAAAACAGCAACACCAGTTATACGTTGTAGGAGAGTTACCCTGTGCATTTATTCGTTCGTGCACCTCCCTACCCTGACCACATTCAGACAGACATGAGCTTTATAAAGTAAGGGGAGGACAGGAAAATGGGGGGAGGGGGCGGGTGGGGAGCATCGTACCTCTGCCTCCAGGCCCTCTGTCTTCTGCAGGAGCTTGGCTTGGAAGGCTCTGGATTTTTGCATCTGTTCCAGCTGTAAGGAGTTTACAGAGGGAGGGAGCAAGGAAGGATCATGAATGTCAACCAATGGGCAATTAGCATGACAAGACTAAAGTATTGATCCACCAAAGCTCACTGCACTGCCGAAGCCCCAGAGGTAGAGGAGGTCCCCTGTCACTAACTCCAACAGCGTGCTTTGGAAGCCTGGCGTTATAGAGCCAGGTAGCTTTTTTAGTTCAGGTCATTTTTCTGTGGTAACGCAGGCTGGTACCTTCGTGCCCACCTGCAGCGCTTAGGGGTTGTCTCCACCTCTGGGCAGAAAGCTGAAGAAAAGAAAGCAAAGGTTTTTGCCTGTCTTACTTCATCCCTTAAATTTTTTTCAATGCAGCCCCCGCACCAATGGCACCAGGAGTTTCTGTGTATTGATTAGGGAAAATCGAGGGTGAGACCCAAGCCTGACAGCTGGGGCCAGAACTAATGTGGTTTTCTGTTTTGCATAAATGGAAGCAAAATCCCTTATGTAGGACCAACTTCTGGAAAATATGAATGCTCACATCTGTGGAGATTTTTATTTTTATTTTTACTTTTACTGATTTTAAACTTGTAGTAGCAAGAAGGGAAGCAGTAAGGGATTGTTTGACTGAAGAGATAATCTATTCCCATATAAAAGGCTGTTACCTGTTACTATCTCAGGCTCTTGAACAGGTTTGTTTCCTCTGACCCAGAAAAGAATTAGAAAGCAGGAACAAATATTGGAAAGCAACAAGTAAAATTTATTAAAAGCGAACCTGTATACACACACACACTTAGAGGAAGGGAAAGATTCTCTGAAGAGCAGACACAGAAGCCCAGCCCCTCCTCCCCCCTTACCCCCACACCCCACCCCATGGACGCCCAGGAGTTTTAAGTGGTTTTGGAATGGGTCCTTCTCCTCTAATTTTAGATTGGTCAGCATAGATAAAGGAAGGAAGCAGATAAGCCCACAGCTGTAGATAAACACCTTTAGGACTGACTTGGAAGGTCTCCAAGCAGCCTGAACTGGTTAGCCAGAAGGGGAGCTCTGTCAGCAGGAGACAAAGCCCACCAAGCCTCTTCTAGATAGAGAGTATGAAGAAGCAGGCAGAATATTGTCATCTTTATTATTTATCTGAGGCCCCCTCCTCTGCCTGTCAGGGATTGGTCATCTCCTAGTCCTTCCATAGGGCATGAAAGACAAGAGGACAAGTCTTATAACTCAGCAGGGAGTTGGGGTTGGGTTGAGATGACTTTGGCCATGTGAGCAATATCCCATAGGATTCTCCAGCTGCTTCTCCCCATCGCTTCCTCTCTATGACTTCCAAACTCATTTCTCAAACGTCGTTTCTGGTTTCTTTCCACACCCTTTTGAGAAGACCCTCTAGCATTCCATCTTCCTCGTGGGATCTCTTGGGCAGTGGCAATCGTATATTCTTGGACAATCTTACACCTGTGTAAAAACCCTTCTAGCATCAGGGACAGTGTGATGGACAATTCAGATATGCTCTCTACACTCAAAGACCTCAACAGTAGGGGAACCTACAAGCTACTCACTGATAACAACACCATCCAGGTTTGATTCATTCATTCTGTGTTTGAGAGCTTCCAGTTATCCAGAACTGCTCATTGCTAATGTTAGAACAATGTGACAGATACATGTTGCCAAGATCTACTACTCTTGCCTTTCCTTTCCTCTTTGTCTGAGTAAGAGGAGTGACACCTACATTTCTCAACTCTTCTGAAGTAGAACTTTGTAGCCAGTGAGATGTGAGTAGAACACAGAGATGCCTGGTTTGGTTTATACAGCCTCCCAAATGACATCTCATTCTTTTCCCATTTACATGACCTGAAAGGTGATGAAGACAAGTCAAGGATATCATCTGTTTTTTTTTTTGCATCCAGTTAGAGAAGAGTTGATTCACCAACATTAGGCTATGACAGGTGGAATAAACCCCATACTGTTAAATGACCAAGATTTTAAGACTGTTTATGCCAATATAAGTACAACCAGCATTAATTTTATTGATGAGATAAGAGGACCACAAATGGCATTTGCTCTCATAGAGTTTGTTCCCCAGTGGGTGAGAAATATTAATAAAATAATCTCAAAATTAAATGTAACATAATTGTAAGTGGTACAAAAGAAAAACATTTGAAGCGATATACACATCACTCAGAGGGAATGCACCCCAATAGTTGCCACCATATAATTATGTTGAAACCTGAATTATGAGTAAATGGAAGTGATGTGGGCACATTGTAGGTGGGTGGAAACATACAGCCCAGAAAGCCACAGTAATACCTGTGTGAGTAGGGAGAGTAGGGAGGAATATAAAGTAACATGGGTCTAGAGACATAAGCAAGGGTAAAGTCATTCAGGGCCTTACAGGCTATGGCTCTCATTATCTCATGATCATTGGGAAGCTAGTCAAGTGTGTTTTAGGGGAGGCATATAATGCTGCCACACATGCATGTTCAAAAAGTTTCTCTGGCTGCAGCATGAAGAATGAATTGATAGTTTTATTTCTAGGCATCTGGTAGACCAGATGACCCAAAACTTGTCACCCCAAATGTTAAGATATTCTTGAATGAAACAGAACAACAAAGGGGTAAGTTTATAAGTGGGTCACTCCCCAAGGTGACAGGTACAAAGAGAGACTTGAATTGAGAGCAATGATCCCTGGGATACAGGCATTACAGCATCTGCCCAGTCTCAGTGACCACGGTAATTAATTTTTAGTAGTCAGATGAGTACAAAGACCAATAGAAGTTAATGAGTTGGAATGAAGATGTCTACACAATACATGGACTCTTAAAAGGCTGAGCTGGGGCTGGGGACAGTTTATTGGCTGTTGTAAGGATGTGTTTCTTTTTCCTGGCCCACAAGTGGGAAGCCAATCTCTCCTGAGAATCTGTGTGTTCCACAGAGCCTGAGGATTTATATCTATCTCTTACTATTCTAAACTTAGAAATCCAGAAACCACTAATCTGATAAATTTAAGAAACTAAAACCAAGCAATGCTCTCAGGTCAGTAATATACACTTGTAGGAGCAAACTCCCAAATAGACTGGAGAGGGACCCCTTCATGTAAGTTACTTAGAACTTTTACAGATTACTTTGTGATATATCCACAGATTACAGACTAAGAGTATTATAGAACCAAACAGCAGATCTATACCTCTGAAATTTTCAGGTGATAGGACAATCTTGTAATCAATAAAGTACTTGCTATGCAGGCTTTTGAACCTGAGTTCAGACCCCCCCCCCCAATACCCATATAAAACAAAGCAGGTACAGTATCTATGAGCCCAGTTCTGGAGAGGCAGAAACAAAAGAATTTCTGGGGCTGCTGACTAGCGGGCCAATCCATGAGATCCAGTAAGAGACCCTATCTTTGGACTGAGAACAGGCTCCCCAATGGATGAGTTAGAGAAAAGGTTGAAGGAGCTGAAGGGGTTTGCAACATCATAGGAAGAACAGTAATATCAACCAACTAGGTCCTCCCAGAGCTCCCAGGGACTAAACCACCAACCAAGGAGTACACATGGAGGGATCCATGGCTTCAGCTGCATATGTAGCAGAGGATAACCTTGTTGGGCACCAATGGGACAAGAGGCCCTTGGTCCTGTGAAGGCTCAATGTCCCAGTGTAGGGGAATGCCAGGGCAGGGAGGCAGGAGGGAGTGGGTAAGGTGGGGGAGCACCCTTATAGAAGCAAGGGGAGAGGGGATGGGATAGGGAGTTTCCAGAGGAGAAACCAGGAAAGGTTTGAAATGTAAATAACGAAAATATTCAATTAACAGAAGAGACCCTCTCTCTGGAAGATGACACTTGAGGTTGACCTTTGGTACAGACAAACACACACACATACACACACAACTTGGCAGAAGTGATATATAATACATAAAAGAGGGTACAAACTTCTGTGAAATAACAACATAACCCATTATAAAAACATAGAGGACAGACTATAGGGAGAATAGGGAACATGCGTGTAACTTCTTACCAAACATGTAGGAATGTTGGTACACATCAGGATTTGGGAAACAATCATATTTTTTTTCCTTCTTATGTTAAATATGTTATTTATATAGGACAAACCTTTCCATTGCTCTGTTAGTGACATCAAATATATAAAGGCATAATGATGACTCCAGAGATAGGGAACATTTTCCATATTTAAAACTGACTGTCAGCTCATAAGACATTCTCTCTGTTATGATTGTTGAAGTGTCCTCATAAAGGGAAATACCATCCCAGTGTGGTTCCTTTGCTTCTCTGCTCTCTTCAGCTCCATGTTATCTTTCCAGCTGGGCACAAATTGAGGACACTGGCCTTTTCAATGGTGGACAACGAGCCATAATGGGAGCAGGATGGCAAGCATCAAAGGAAAGCTCAAAATAAGGAAGGCTCATTATTTTATCAAAAACATCCTTTCTTGCTACTGTTTCAAAAATTATCCCTGTGCTTCACACGGGGCTGGAAATAAGTCAAGTATTACCATCAAGAGGTCACTCCGGCAATTTGGGTTGCTGCTCTGGACAAACCAAACCTCAAGCTGGGCTGGAGATGTGGGGAGAGTTTTGGTAGAAGACAGACTCAGGTGGGGTAGAATGGTTCCAAGGTCAAGCAGTGGAACCATGTCAGTTTGACTCA
The DNA here is from genome assembly GCF_963924665.1 of Micromys minutus. NCBI lineage: Eukaryota > Metazoa > Chordata > Mammalia > Rodentia > Muridae > Micromys > Micromys minutus. The sequence continues at coordinate 32,201,646 of NC_137959.1, read as the reverse complement.
CCTGTATGCTGTGGGACCCTGACCATCACCAACTCCACCACTATCCTTTACTGAAGAACATTTAATTGTCAGACAACTGTAGAGGAGGCAGTAACAGCCCCTCTTCAGAAAACAAACAAACAAACAAACAAACAAACAAAGAACTCCAACATTCTTAACTTGTTAGAGACTCTGGTGTCCTCAGCAGACTCAAATGCAGACAAAGGGGACACAAGAAAATCCGGGGCTGCTAGAGAACTTTCCCCTGTGGCTTCAAGACAAACCAGGTACGAGACAAAATCCAAGTGTTTTCAGCTCTGAAAACTCTCTCTCTCTCTCTCTCTCTCTCTCTCTCTCTCTCTGTGTGTGTGTGTATGTGTGTGTGTGTGTGTGTGTGTGTGTGAGAGAGAGAGAGAGAGAGAGAGAGAGATTGAGAGACAAACAGACACACTGAAAAAGAGGGAGGGAGGGGAAGAAAGACAGATGGAGAGACAGAGATACACAGAGACATAGAAACAGAGGGAGGGGGAGAGAAAGAGATAGATAGATAGCTAGATATTGAGAATCTTAAGGAACCGTGGTTCCCAGACACTCAGTCATGGCTGTTGATGAGGAGAGGGTCTGGATATCTAGTTCTTCAACCCTCACTCTCATACCTCATCCTTCTATAACACCTGCTGTCTCTTTTCAGGCGTGTTGAACTGCCACTCTTTATCCGTCATGGTTTAAATCACTGTCATTCCCATCATGCCCTAGAAACTTCCTAATGGGTCTTCCTGCTTTTCCCCTCACTTCTAAGCTCTGCCCCATGGCTAGGACAATCTATAGATGGACGTAGGAATTTCCTGCTTTTGATGCTGGAAAGCATGTCTATTCCTCTATTGGTGGTGGTGCCGCCAACACCTTCCTTGACATCAGAGCTCAGGCTCATTGGTCTTCTAGCACAGATTAAGAACAATGGCTCTCTAGAAATTGCTCGTGCCTTTACCACATTGGGACTAGTGAGGAATCCACACTTGTAGACTGAGCAGCCACCAGGCTCCCAGCCGTTTAAGTGTGAAGGCAGCCATCGTTGGACTAATCAGCTGCTATTGTGGAAGCTAATCTAGTAAATCCCCTTTTATAATGCTAATAATAATGATGATGATAATGCCACTTCCTTACTTAAAGCCCTCCGAGGTTTTACACTGCATTCTGACTAATTCCCTGCTCCTTGGACAAGGTCTGTGAAGCCCTATAGGTACTGTCTGTGCATACTTCTCCCTTTGGCTGTCCTTACTGGGATTCTTTTCTATCTGGAAACATAACTGTGAAAGTAACGACTTTATAAAGGAGACAGACATTCTCTGAATCTTAAAGACGTAAAATATGGTATAACCAGTACAGCCAATGAGGTCCAGATCACAAGGTGGCCTGGAAAACCTGGTGACCCAATGATTAAGCTTCAGAGAATATTTGTAATTTCACATCGTATTTGGGTAAAGTGTTTGAAAGAAAAGATGTTTCTATTTCTTTGGCTGTCTTTGAGATAGTGGCTTAGTATGCAACCCAGGTTAGCCCTGAACTTCAGACCTTCCTATCTGGGGTCTTGAGTGACAGGTATGTAAGGACAGCTGGCTGAGGCACTTTTTGGGGGGAGCAGTAGGACTATGTTTCTATGTGATATATTCCTATAGTTTAAAACAACAGAAGTTAATGTCCATTTTCTTTGTTTGTTTAAGGGTCTCACCTTAGGCTTGTTTGGAACACATGCTACCTAGGAGGACCTCAAACTCAAGACAATCCTCCTGTATCAGCCTCTCAGGTGCTGAGATTACAGATGTTGAGTCACCATGCCCAAGAGGTAGCAGAGATTCGTTTTGCAGGTCAAGAGGAGAAAATCTAAAACTCAACTGTTAGCAGAGCCAAAAGTATTCCTAAAAACGCTGAACTAGATGATGCTTCCTTGCCTTTTCCACCCTCTGGTGACTCTGGACAATTTCTAGTAACCTTTGGCTTGTAGTATTTATATGACTTTCCCTCTTGTAAGTCTATGTATCCCCCTTCCTTCTTATGGGGATGCTAGTGCTAAGACTTAGAGTCTAGTCAGCCTTGTACCATATACTCACAGTACTCTGGAGGTGGAGGAGGGTATATTTCTATGAGTTTGAGACTAGCCTAGTCTACATGGTGAGTTTTAGACTAGTCAGGGCCATATACTGAGACTCTGTCTCAAAACAAACAAACAAACAAACAAACCAAACAACAACAACCAAAGGCTTAGGGTCTATTCAAACCCAGATGACCTTATCTTAATTATATTTGGATGAAGAAAACAACTAATGTCACAAACTGAAATTCTGGGGGAAAATGGACTTGAGGGACAATATTCAACCTGTACCAGCTAGACGGTGTCAAAATGTAAACACTGCCCCCTACCCCATTCACCATCACTTCTGTGTGCTCATTAAAAGACTGGCATGCCAGAATGCTTTCTCTTTGCATTTTGTTTTCTTCCCTGCCTGTGACTCACACTCTCCGATTAATTTTTTTTCCTCCACTAGGAATATTTCTGAGACAGTCTCTGTGGATGAATCACACACACACACACACACACACACACACACACACACACGCACGCACGCACACGCACGCACGCACGCACGCACACACGCACACGCTTGTATTATCAATCTGTTCTACACAGAATACATCTTGGTTTTTCATCAGGAACATTTGTAGAATATGGATGCTCACAATATTCCAAAACTCAGCTTGATCCTGTCTAGAAATGTTATGATGGGTATTGGCCAGCGACTCCAGGCTGCTGTGAAAGCAGGCTGAGGGCGACAGTCATCAAAAGCTATTAACTCATTGGCTTCCTCCTAGTAATTAGATGGCTAAGGTTGTTTCCCATAAGCTTCATGGTTGTGATCTTCCTGGTGTTTCTTTCCTTTCTCATATGAATGATAATGCTTAGTTGTAGAACCTCTCAGGACCAACTGCGAGTGAAATTTCACAGGACCCATTTCCAGAGACTTTTTTTTTTGTGTGTGTGCTAATAGTTGTGGTTTTTGATGATCTCCCTTGTCACCAATTTCATTTTCCTGCTGGGGTTATAGAGAACTCATAATGTATAATTTATGTATTTTTATCTTTGATATAGACTCTTATTTAGCCCAGGTTATTCTCAAACTCACTACATAGGCAGAGACAAACTTGAATTTCTTTTTTGATTTGTTTGTTTAGAGACAGGGGCCACACTGTGTGGCTCAGGAAATTCATTAGGTAGACTGGACTGGCCTTGAAATTAAAGACATTCACCAACCTTTGCCTTCTGAGAACCTGGACTCAAGGCCAAGGCATGTTTCACCATATCCAGGAAACAAGAACTTCTGAGCCTCCTGCTCTGCCTCCCCAATGCTGGGATTGTCAGCATGTGCAAGAAGAGCAGACACCCAGGGCTTCATGCGTGCTAACAAATGCTCTAGTGCAGAAATTCCCAACCTGAGGGCTGTGACATGAGGAACTGTATCAAAGGGTCCCCACACTGGGAAGGGCTAGAACCTGAGCTACATCCCAGGTACCTGGGTTTTACTTTTTATTTTTATTTTTTACTGATTGTCTCATCATTTCCTGGATGATGCATGTTTCACTAACATCCATAGATTCTCTTGTTAAAGATGCTTTTTCCTACTGGAGTATACAGCTGACCTCAAGTCTGTCTCCATGTCTTCCTGAAAAGAAGTTTAGAAACATTATGATAACCGTGCCTTGCACATAATAGGTATGTAGGGACTATTATTTCATTAGGCAATTCAAAGCGATATTTTGATCCCAGCTATATTGGAGGAGTAAATACAAATGACATTTATTCAGTGAAGGGAAATGGTCCTGGAGCAACAGCGAACAACATACCAAGTGTACCGAAATAAACTCAGATGAACTGTAAAGCACCAAGAAAGCCAGAAAGTTGTGAGAAGTCATGGAGAACTCGAAAGAGTGAGCTTGAAGGCAGTGAAGTTCTTTCTAAACATGACACAGAACCTAGGTGTTACAAGGATTTGTAAATTAACCATAATGAAGACAAAGCACGTCCCATACATTAAAATTATTCAGAGCAAAGCAAAGTGAGATGACAAACTGAAAAATCCTAATTCCTATAATAGTTGGTTCCTGGACTATATATGCTTCTGTAAGTCAATTCATAAAAGTTCAATAAGCCAAGCAGACACAAAGTGTCAGAAAATAGACAAAATGTGTTTAAGAGAAACAATACAGGTTTATATTGAGCAAAACACAAAGAAACTCTACACTGAGATACTATGTCATATTTAACATAGTAACAAGTACCAAAATTAGTGATGAAACAATGACCTTGTGAATGTGTGGTCAAATGTGTGTGTATGTGTGAGTGTGTGAGTGTGTGCATGTGTGTATGAGTGTACATGTGTGAGTGTATATGTGTGTGAATGTGTATATGTGTGTGCATGTGTATGTGTGTATGAGTGTGTGTGTATGAATTGCTGATTGAAATAAAATCCATTATAAACTCTATGGGACACAACTTTACTAAGTCTCATGAAAATGACATCCAGTGCCCTTTGGCCTAGTGAGCCCAGCTCTGTGACCTCATCCTATAGATGTATGCCCACACCTGTGAAATGGCACATGCAAGTGGCTACACATCACAGCTTTGTGATCCTAAAGGGTCAGAAAGTATCCAAAGGCCCATCAGTAGGAGACTGGCTGAGTAAATCACGGTCTGTCTGTGTGATGGTGAACTATGACGCTGTAGACACACTATAGACTTTCCCACATGGAAATTCTGTCTTCTTTAATTAAGGAGAGGTCAGGAAGATCATTATATCTATAAGTGTGTTTTATATCACAAACAACAACACAAAGCACATAAAAGGTCCAGAATAGAGTGTGTAGTATGCTGTGTTAATATGGGGAGTGGACTGAATGAACATATATGCATTTTATGTACATAAAAGACCCAGGAAGACTCAGAGTTCACAGACACCTGCATAGCCTTTACACTTCCTGTCTTTAAATACACAAGAAATTTCTGTAGAGCCAGGGAGTGGTCCATATAACCTTCCCTTTCTCTGTCAAAAATAGGATTAAGTCTGTCTCCCTGCTCTCTTATTGAACCGATACTCACGTCACACAGAATTAGCCAGAAGTGTATAATTTCATGGCACTTAATGTGCTCATAGTATTTTCTATTTATTGCTTCTATCTAGTTTAAAACATGTACACCAGCCCCAAAGGCAACCTTGTACCTATTACGTATGCATCCTTCCATCCTGTCCTCCCCCAGTTCCTTTCTGTGAATTAGGGCTCTTCAGAGGAACTGAATCATACACGTGTTCTGTGGCATCTGGGATCATTCCACTTAGCACAGGGGTTTTGGAGGATTTTCTATGTTATAACCGCACCAGGGCTTTGTTGCTTATTGGGATAGTAGAGAAGTCTACTGTGTAGACGAACCACATTTCATTTGTTCATGCATCGTTTGATGTTTGCATGTCTCTACCACGTGGCTGTCCCAAATATCCATGGGCATCCACACACCTCCATCTGGACACTGGCTTTCAGGTGTTTTTCCTACACCACCAAGCATGGGGTTGATGGGTTCTCTGTTAACTCTGCATTTGATTTCTCGAGGAACTTCTTGTGTTTCTTTTTGAAACAGCGTAGGGTCAGGTGCTAGATATTTATCTCAGATCCCTCTGTTCAGCAAATATTTAAGTGGATGCTAGGGATCAGGGCTTTTTCTCAGACGTGGGGAAAATCAAAAGTGAGCAAAACCACCATCCTTTGGTGGTCCTCCATGTCTGACACAAGGAGATGGGGAAATACATGAGAAACTGGGTGATCCTGTCCTAGTAATAAACACCACAGAGGAGTTCAACGCTGTGAACAAAGGAAACCCCACTTCCTATGAAAACTTTCTTTTTGCGTGACCTCATGTGATTTCCAAGTGGGAATACTTCTACTTGCTCATTACCACCTACCAGCACTTTGTGTGACAACCCAACAGAGAGCTGGGGGTCATGTGCTTCTGTTCTCCCTTTCCAGCTCTAAGCTCTACTCCACTCGCAATGTGCCAACTCGCTCTCTTCTCGGGGTCTTGGCTTTGCTGATTGGAATGCTCATTCCCCAGTGGCCACCGCAGAAACCTAGCTAACCCTACACATATGAACGCTGTCTTATAACCTGTTGCCATCGCTAAACTTAACGTTTCTGGAAACGGTCTTGTTTATGTGCATTGTCTCCTCCAGTTTTAGTTCTTGTTTATTTGCTCCATGATACTGGATAAATACATAAATATTTACCCAGGTGATGGATAAGTATTTGCTCATCAGTGAATAGAAGATGTATGAGGGCTTGTGTAAAGGGCTTACATTCCAGCTGATACATGTCACAATGATGGCTGCCGAGGGCATATATAGATGACTGGCATCTAATTTTCTACCTGTGACCCTCTTCCCAGAATCTACCACCAACTTCGCCACAAACACAGCTCTGTCCTGTGCATGCATCTGTATTCATGACTACGTACTCTTTATCCCCCAGCCCCAGCTGAGGCTTCTCCTGATTTCTCCTGCAAACCTATAACCATAGGTTGCTTTTGCCTCAGCATCCTCTCAGCAGCGACAATGTTCCTTCGCTACTTCTAGTCTTATTTTCTGCTCCCCACGAGAACCAGCTAGCTTAGGGACTTCTCCAACACACTCATGTTGCAACAGCTCCCTCACTGTTGTCTATTCAAATGTTCCTAACACTTGCATGGGGCCTTTACGGACCAGCTTGTTCCATGCGTATTTGACAACCCTCCCCCTTCCTTTAGTATTCAAATATTTTACTGATTTACACCAAAGAGTATAAGTGTTCTTCAGGTAGGAGCTGCTTGAAACATCTCTAAACCCACACCCACTTAGTGTACACATAAGTAATACATTAAAGACAAACACAAACATGAAGAACACTGAAATAAACTGTTTCATGAGTCTCAGAAGGTATTCCGGGAGGGTAAAGGTTAGGATCTTTGTTTTCTATATAAACCTTTTCTACAGTTTTTCCCATTCCTGGCTCCACATTTAGAATCATATACACATCCGTACCAATGCTTGGGGCCCCACTCAAAGTTTCTGGCTGAGCTAGTCTGGTTTCAAACAATAGTATTTTTTTTCCCCTTTGGGCAATTCTATATTGGGATTGGAGAGATGGCTCAATGGTCAATAACATGTCCTGTGCTTTCAGAGAACCAGAGTTTGTGGTACCAGCATCCATATCAGGTAGGTCACAACTGCTTTTAACTCCCAGAATCCAACTCCCTCTTCTGGTCTCCATGGACACTGCACACATATGTGTAAACTCTCCAACACATTTATACATAATTTTAAAAATTGTTTTTTAAAATACCTGCATTATTTTGATGTATAGAATCACTGGGTAAGATTTTTCAGGCTCCGTCATGACTGCTAAATGTCTAAGTAACATTTCTAGTGGCTTTTCCCCTTGTCGAGTTTGTGTGTTTCAACTATGATGGGGACATAGGTATCACCTCAATCAATGTATAGCATTTGCATTATGGCACAGGGTCCACTTTCTACTTAGAACATCTTGGGATAGACAGGAGTCATGCTGTAGACTGGGCATTTGTACCTCTAAATTCACAGGTTGAAACCTAAACACCAACCAGTGTGATGGTCTTAGGGTAGAGTCTTTGAGAGTGACTAGTCATGAGAGGTCAGGAGAGGGCTTGGTATCCTAATAGAATGTCCTCAAGGTGTGTTCTCTTCTGCATGATACTCCACGTGGGGATTCAGTGAGCAGGCATCATCTAAGGACAGACCGAGGCTGCTGGTGTGTTGGTCTTAGGTTCCTCAACTCTGGAACTATGAGAAGTAAATTCCTGTTGCTCATATGCTACTTGGTTTATAGTACTTTGCCTCAGTAACCCAAAATGACCTGGGTGAAGGCATCCATGGAAACTGTAGCAGCTAAGAAACAGAGATGTGGCAGATGCTTTTCCAAGGCTACCCAACTTCTGTTAGAGCTGTTATGCCTTATTTTGTCTAAGTGATAATGTGGCTGCCTTGGGAGATGAACCATGATTGTTCTAAACCCATCGGGTGAGCTCATTCCCTTTTGCTGCTGAGCTTGGAGCAAGAATGGCCATGTGACATAAGCCCTGTCAATGATATTTAGGAGTATGTTTTTTTTTTTTTTTTTTTTTTTTTTTTTTTTTTTTTTTTACCAAGGGGCTACTGGAAATAAAATGTTTGCTTTCTTATAAGAACACTACACCCATTTTATCTGGTCTTCTTTTCTAATTGGATATGCTACCAGCCATCTGTAAAATGACAAGCAGAAGGACAGAATTCAACATGGCAAAGGTAACAACACAGAAGGGTAAGAAAGGCTTGAGTTCATCGTCATTATTTGCTGAGGCTAAGCCAGCCTCCTGATTCTCTTTCTAGGAGGACACGAATCCCAGCATGCTGCCACCACCTCACCTAAACACTATTTCCTTCTAGAGACCATGTCCTCGAATTACCGACACACAGGGATTAAAGCTTCAACATGAGTTTGTGGCAAAGGTACACAGATAATTTAGTTCCTAAAACAAAACAAAAATTACGTAGTTATTCTGCCCAACCACAGGACTTTCTTCAGCTTACGGATACAGTCAGAGCTAAAGGAAAACCTTGCTTATGGTTCTGGTGATCTTCTTCAGACTTCACCACATAGGTCAGAGGACAGAACTGCAGGCTCTGGCTGACTCAATGCAGTGCAGGTAACCTAAGCTGTAGTGAGCTGTGTGACGACCATGTCATGCCCAGAAGTTAGCATTTCACACAGACTCCTCCGTGCCTGCCAGCTCTTACGTGCTTTCCGCCCACTCTTCCGCAATGTTCCCCGAGCTTTGGCCGGGAAGAGATTAATACAGTTGATTCATCCACAGCCGAACACTTGCTCGCTTACTCAAAACGTCATGAGACTTATTTTTTTCTTGTAACCTGAGCATATCAATTCTTCAGCATGAAGCATTTAGGTGGCAATGTTGTATCACTCTGTCAAAAGATTGGACAACCCTGCCAGGAGTTGGGAAAATACTGTGGTGACATCCTGGAGGGTGACTTGAGCATTCCTGAGAAACACAACAAAGGCAAAACCAAAACCAACCAACCAACCAACGGACCAAAACAAACAAACACCTCAAAAACTAATAAACTAAAAATAAAACTCCAAAAACTAAAAGACCTAAAAGCAAATCAAAACCAAGAGAGCATGAGAAAAACTAGTGACTAGAACTAGAACCGTCTGTTTATCTGTCAGCTGCGCTCTGGCTTGCTTTGTGTTGTTAGGCGCTGGTGATTCCAAGGGGGAAGCCACAGGGTTCCAGACCTCCAGAAACTATAACAAATGGGAGACAGAAATGGAGATAAAAGGTCACCCTGCAGAGATACACAGCACTGTAGAAGTCACAGTGTTCCCAGGGACTCCCCCACAAAGGCTTGGGACCAAGCATGCTTCCAAGTCTGCAGGAGGCACTTGAAGGCCAGGCAGTGTGAGATGCCAAAGTGAGGGCTATTCATGTATCTTTTTCTTCTTAGACTGCCTCACCTTCAAAATTACTGCCCTGCTGAAAATGAAGAAAGGACCAACTGAGTCATGAATTTGGGACAAAGTTTTAAGTCTAAACTTGCTCACAGCTTCCTAGAAGAAATGTAAATGTGTGTGTGTGTGTGTGTGTGTGGTGTGTGTGTGTGTGTGTGTGTGTGTGTGTGTGTGTGTGTGTGTGTCAGAGGCGGGCAATATACTATTACTTAGGAACTGGGAAAGGGTGTAACCATCTGCAAGTCAATGAATTCACTGTCAGACAGGAAACCCATATTACTTTGAAATCAGCTCCATTCTTCAGACCTTGACTACCAGAGATTATTTTTTTCTCCTCTGTCTTTAGTGAACTTGCTAGAGAAATTGCTGTGATTTTGAAAACCAACGTATTGTTCAATTCTTTAAGGAGAAAGCTGAAGGAAATTTACATCCATCACCTTTATTTAATTTCTTCAATTGGACTGTGGAGTCAACGCAGTTGGTACAGTGCTGACCATGTAAAATTTCATCCCTCTCTACCGTGTACACCAGCACGGCATTAGCGGCCAGTAACACCCGCAGCTTGGAAGTAACAGTCCAGAGGCAGCTCTGCATATTGTGTGCCTAAATATTTAAAAAATTAAAAATAAAATGGTTGCATGAAGCACATTCTGGCTTCAAACTCTGGTGAATATGTATCTTCCTAATAGGCTAGAAGGCCACATTCTGGTCAGGACCCTGTAGACGGTAAGAGGACCAGAGCAGCAGTTAACAGGTCCCCCGACTATAAGTCCTCACTTTCCCTTAGCCCAGTCTTATCTCCTGCTGTGAGTGCTTTTGCACACGTCAAGGATGCTGCCTACACATCTAACATCCATTATCCACTTCTGTACCTAGTTATTACCTTGTCCCCCTAGGCTACTAGTCCAGCTTTCTGATGCAGACCAAAAGGGTGGCCACCGAGAAGAATCCTGTACAGGCCCTGGGGGCAAGATTGCAAGTCAAGAGTCCTGGAGAATGGGATGTGGTCTGGAAGCGGAGAGGGTCACAGTGAGTGGATACCTCACCTTTCTTGGTGCAGTGGATTCCTTATACAGTGGGAAAGAGAGAGGTGGGATTGGAACACGGTTCTCTAAGATGGAGTCCAGAACAGGGCCCTGTAGCTCTTCCTCCTGACTCTGTGCTCTGCTGTTGCCAGTGTGGAGAGTGTGTGCAGACTCTTAAATCTATGGGCTTCAGTTTCCTGGTCTATATAAGGGATCATAAAGTGGCTACGGGTGTCACTATATATGGTCGTAGAGAAATATATATTTAATGCTGTGTGGGAGAATGCTCTGTAAAGATACAATTTCCTAGTCATGAGTCACTCCTATGACATTTTTCTTCCCATTTTTACCATGTACTAAATCAATGGGCAACGCAGCTGCTGACCACACATGCATCTCCATGTTCTCATGGACATATAAATCAAAAAGAGCAAAACCAGCGCTGTGATGGCAACGGGGGGGGGGGGGGAGGGTGGAGGTTATTAAATACCCCTTAGATTTTATTTTCCCCAAACCCGATGGTCCTTCCAGGGCCAGGTTCATTTCCCCGAAGTCTGTGGAGGTTTGCTAATTTGCATAAGTGATCTAGCTTCCCGTATGGATGCGGTGTGAGGGACATTACTCTTCTGCTATAAGGTGGGATGGCTGCTATATTACACAGGGAGCAGGATGAAATCTCATCAGCTCAGCAGGCAGAGAATAGCAGTGTACCTTTGTGGCAGAGGCAGACAGCTGAATGAGCGGGGTGTGCCCGGGAATGAATCACGCCATGAGCCTCTGCATCCATAAAAATGAGGCTGATCTCGGGTCAGGCGGGCGGGTGATGTGTCACAGAGGCAGGTTAAACTGGCTCGACCCTCTGGCTGGCTGATTTGAAGCTGACAAAAGGGGTTGGGCTGTGGCTCTGGGCTCAGAATTTCTTCCTATTGTCTCTGGCCATTTTGAACTAGGAAAGCCTCTGGATGTTTTTCCCCTTTTAGGATTTTTTTTTCCCTCTTTCTTCTTCTCTAATAAAATCCATTCTATTCCTATTTGCACAGAAATTCAAATCAGTTTTATTCTCGGGGTAGGTATTTTGGAAATTTTCAGGGATTGTATATTTATCCTCCTTTTTAAAAAAAAAAATTTAATCTTGCTAAATAGAACAAATCTGTCCTATTTCTATTTTTGGTTTTCAAAAGCAATTACTTCCCTGCCATTTCTAGACATTTGGGCAGAAGAAACTGCCTTGATTGCCCATCCTTCCGAGTCCCTCCCCCTTTCAAATCCTCTGGCTTCTGCACCACTAAGGAAGGATTCAATTAAATGAGGTGTCAGTGGAGTTACAATGGTTTCAGGTCATAGACGCCAGGAAAAAGCTGCAGAGCCGCCGCTGCCCCACGTATGTAAATGTATATATTTATATGAGGGATGTCACTTGCAGGGCTCTTGTCTCCTGCTCTTCCCTGATCAAAGATGATTGCCGAGGAAACCACTGCAAAGGAGGAGCGAGCCAGGGCCCCTCGTTCTTGTACTGTTGGGGTTTAATTGTTTGGAATAATGGTGTGTGGGCGTCTCTCTTTTGCACCGGCACACACAAACTTTTGCAAATGGCTGTGCTAGCACATAAACAGAGAGAGGATAGCTGTAGAGGAAGAGATCCATGTGCCCCTCCGTCCTTAAGAATTACATATGCACAGAGCTGTCTGTGACAGTAGGTGAGGACACCACAGTCTCTGGCAATTGCAGCTCACGTTATGTTTCTGGAAAAGATTGGGCATCTTTATTTTCAAATATTTTATATAGAGAAATAGCTACAGCTAAGAAAGAAAAAGAAAAAAAAAGGAAAAAGGATACAGAAGAAGCCACACCAACAAAACACACATATTCCCTAAACTGCTCCCATTGTTTGGTTTGTCCAGTCCTTCTGTGTACAGCCACAGAAATCCCAGGTCTCTGTGCAAACACTTCACGTGTTTAAAAAAAAAAAAAAAAAGAACCCTGTCAGATCCATTTTGCTTTGTGTAGACAGCTACAAGGACACATTGAGTATTCTATGTTCTTCACCACATTGGAGGCAACTGGTTTTGTTCTCACAGGACGCAGTATGAAGAGGCATCTTAACTTGCATCAACAAATGTAATGAGTGATTCTCAATGCAGAAAATTCGATCTCTCTCCGTAATTAACTCTATATCCAGGAGCCAACCCCACAGTCTGCCAAGGGCTGTGCTGAGTCCTTTGGCCACACACAGAACACAGGCTCTGTGCGTGGAAGATTTGGGTCTTCATTTCCACCTCCCCAGACCTGTCAAATTTTAAATGTTGTTGTTATTATTATTATTATTTGGATTAATTGGTTCTTTCTCCTGTGCAAGAGAGTACAGAGGGTGGACCTCCCTCCCTGCAGCTACATCAGGGACACAAAGCAGGCACCCTGGTGGCTTTGTGTGAGATCCACTCTGTGTCTCTTTTGTGGACTGCCTGGCTGTTAAAGCTATGGGCGTGAAATGCAGATCTTCTCTTTCTGGTAGAGCTAAGAAGTGACAGAGCTTTTTCAGAGAAACAACTTGAGATTTTTGGGTTTCTTTTTTCTCCCAGCTGCTACAATTTTCAAATGATTTGCCTAGGTTTTCAGAAAGTGCTGGTGAAAGTAAAGACAGAAAAGCAACTTATTTTAGAGGGTTGGGGACACACGTGGCCGTGCAGAAGGGCATCATGGGTACGGAACCACGGCCAATCTGCATTTTTGACTACCGCTCTGATGCTTTTGTTTTGTATGTTCTGGTTTTTAGCCTGACTTGTGCTGACGTTCCAGTTTTGATCCTTCTCTGGAAAGCCCAGTGTCTCTTCCCAAGATTTCTAACTCTGCATCTACTCTGTGATGCTGAGATGCCAGGCCAGAACACTGTTTGGTGGGGCAGCGAGTGAGAGGCAGAAAATAAACAATCACAGCTCTGATAAAGGCGTGATGAAGTCCTGGGAAGACCACTTTGAAAGGGCTGTACATTTACTTGTGAGGGTAGGGAATGATCTGGGGTCATTTTCTGGAAAAGGTTAATTTTTGGACCAGAATTAGACTGCAGGATATCAGGTGCAATCCTAAAAGTGGCCAAGGTCGCCTTGCATTTGAAATTTCCTTTTGAAGTAATTCGTTTCAAGTGATTAGTCCTCTCTGATCTTTAAGCAATGTCCAGCTTCAGACTCCTGCAAATCTGTAAATTCCTTGGTAGGAGTGGCTTGGAATCCAGAGCCTATTATGCATTTCAAATCACTAGAATGGAACTTCTTTTCACCTGTGCCTTCTGTCTGGTCTGTACCAACCCGGGGTGGGGAATGGTTCTCACCAGTTCTCATGATACATAGAGTCTGAGTAAACCATCCATCTGGCATACTGTCTAAATATCTTCAGTTTTGGTGCATTAGAAGTCAGTCTACTATTGTCGTGGTTCTTCCTTCATTTTCTAGGCTTACCTCTCTTCCATAATCTCCTTCCTTCAGACTTATAGGGCAGCTAACCCATTCTGAGTATAAAAACCACGTGTGGGACTCCTACACACCCCACAGGCATCTCTCTGGTCACACCTCACAAGCATCTCTCTGGTGACACCCCTAGGATGCCTCTCTGGAGACCTCCACAAGTGTCACTTAGGTCCTTTAGAAATGCACATGCAGCCAGCAGAGAGGCAGTGGGAGTTTACTGTCTCCTTTGTCCCTCCTCTGCTTAAATGGACACTTACAACTGTTTGAGGATCAGACCTACTTTGCTGAGGAGGTGACAACGGATGAATTCTGTGACCGAGTCTTCAGAGTGTGCCTACTCTGTTTTTTTTTTTTTTTGTTTTGTTTTGTTTTATTTTGTTTTGTTTTTTTTAATCTCTGCAGACAGGGCAGGAGACATCTTTGCCCCTTCAGTATCAGTTTTTGTTCATGAAGTTAGTTATATTTCTAGTTGTAGTGGTTGGACATGTGACAAAAGTGATTTGGGTGATGAGGGGGTTAATCTTGACTTACAGTTCAGAGGGATCCAGTCCACCGTGGTGATAGCACAGAGCCCATCGGGGAAACAGGATGGGGGATGCTGGTGCTCAGCTGTTTTTTCTCCTCCTCTCTTCTTTTCATTTATCCTGAGTACCATGAATCGGTGCTACCCAAGTTCAGGATGAGTTTCTGAGTCTCACTTAGACCTCTCTGGAAAAATACTCAAGAGACAAATACAGAGGTGTATCTCTGGTGTACCTTTAAATATAGTCAAGTCCATGATAAAGAGCAACCACAATGGCCCCAAATCCTTTGTCTTTTTATTCCCCTAGCAAGTGCAAAGTGTCCAGTGAATACCTGCTGAATCATAACTCACCGTCTAACTTTCTCACACTACTTTATGTCTCCTCACAGGCTGCTCCATCAACCCTGTGCTCCATCCTGAGGTCCTCCCTCCCCCGAATCCCCGCTCCATGCCTGTGGTGAGGACTTTGTGAGGGTGATTTGTAAGGCTCACATTTATCGTTCTCTTTTTATGAGATTTGCTAAGTGTTTTCTGTTCATTCTTTTATTTACTCTTCCTAGTATTTGGAGGAAGGAAAGGGAAGCAAGAAATGGTGCAATTATATCATAATCTCAAACATAAAAGTCTCAAAACAAAGCAAAATTAATAAAATAAATCATATCATTTTTCATGAGTAATCATGTTACTTTCACAAGGAGCTTGAAGCAGTTACATATTCTTGCCCAATAGCAAGATCTACTTAATGGGTCCTTACCCATTAAAATATTACCTAGCAAAATATTATCCATTGAGTTCAATCTTTAAGCTTTTCGTCTCTCCCCACTTTGAAATTTCACATCACTAACATCTGAATAACTTAATTTTGTCATTTGTGTGATAAATATTTTTCTGTTAAACTGTGATTTCAACAAGGGTAAGAGATGGGCATAATCTCGTTGTTTTAGGAAGGCAGCCAGGGTAGATATAGAGAAAATGGCTAAACAGCTGTTGAATAGGGAAAGAACAGGCTAAACTCAGAAAAAAAAACAAATGCACAGATTCCTCTGCAGAAGGACCATTAGGTGCAGTGGCAGAGGGGCAAGTGGCTGAAAGGAGAAAGGGCCAAAGGGGATGGTGGGCGATCAGGTCAGAAGGGCATAAAAAACCCAAAGCCTTTTAGAATTGGGAGGGGAAATCGTTTGAAAGGATGAAGATATTAAAAAGGATCATCAGGACAGAGAAGTGTCTTCTATTTCTCTTCTAAAGCTTCACCCACTTCAAGTACCTACATGTAAATGAGGTAAATTTTGAAAATCAAAAGGAAGTAGAACTAAATAGACTATGGAAACTGCTACCAGACTTTCAGCAGCAGTATTACATCCCAGAAGAGAGTAACATACTTGATAACTCAAAGATATTTAAGAAAAGGACACATAAACCAAGGATTTTATGTTCTACAAAACTGACCTTCAACTACAAAGAAGGATAAATATAACAGTTAAAATCAGAGAAGTTGTTCCCATGAGCTCTTTTTAAGGAATCCCTTGAGAACAAACTTGAGACACCTGAAATAATTACAGTAACATTGAATATATAATTACTAGAAGAACTAAGAATGTAAAAGCATATAGCATTATATAATAGCTACATGATTTGAAACTTTAAATATAGGCATTAATAATAGGAAAGGGGGCACAGAAAATGTTAATAGAAGTTCCCAAAGGAGAAAGTAAATATAATAGAAACAAACGTTGTAAAAATAACGAGCAGTAAGGGAATAATCTCTGAGAATAGTGAAAAGGCACACAACTTTGGACCTGTAGGCACAAGTAATGAATAAAAGCTCACACCATGCAAATGCTTGTAGAATTTACATTCTAATGGATTTTGGAAATGGGGAAAAGGCTATTTGCTTAACATAGTAGAGGTAGACAGGGTCCCTTGCCTCTTATTGGCAACATTGGATGTAGGACCTTCAGGGGTTTTTAGTGAGAAAATGCTTGTATCAACTAAATATGAGCATATAATTAATCTAGTGTTGGGAATGTAAACATACTGCATTTATGTAGAATATGCCTATCAACCACATATCCTGAGAAAAATTACTCAAGTAAATGGTTTCGGATGATGACAAATATGAAAAACAACGTGGCCAAGAAAAAGTAAAGAAAACCGAAGAGTTAAAGAGTGCCATGATGGGTCTGTGTCCTCCAGAGAAGACCTCCTGATGACCTGTGTGTTGCGATTTGAAGGTGAAGCACCTCTATATCTCCACAGGCTCATGCGCCTGCACACTTAGACTCCTGCTGGTGGTGCTGTTCTGGCAGATTGTGGAGCCCGTGGGAGGTAGAGCCTTCCTGGAGGAAGTGGGCCACCAGGGGCAAGTCTTGAGGTTTAATGGTTGCGGATAGATTGTGTTGTTTGCCTCCACAGTGTGGATGAGATTTCACCAGACTGACTTCCATCCCTGCTTCCATTTCTCCCTTACTGTGGTGGACCATAACCCCTCAAACTGTGGTCCAGATATACCCTTGCTTCCTTCTGCCAGCTGTTGGTCATAGGATGAGAAAAGTTACTTATATATTGGGGCTCTATGTAGTTCCTTTGTGGTTGTACAGTCACACTGTAAAGACTGTATTTGACATTCAGTCTTTAGAATCAGAATCATTCTGTGGCCAATACATGCAAGATCTGAAAAACAAAGGTTATAAAAAATATGAATGATGATGACAAATGAGAAAAAAAAAGCATAAAAACCAAAGTAGCAGCAAATGGGAAAAATGAGATGTTTTCACAGCTTAAAAAAACAAAACAAAACAAAACAAAACCCAAAAACCAAAACAAGAAAGCCTTTGAAAGACAGTATGTCAAGAAATAAATATTAAAAAAAATAATAGTTGGAACTTGAGAGCAACCACTAGAAACATTTAAAATATGTAACAAATGAAGACAGGAGTCAGAGGACTAGTGTATAAGAAGACAGGAATAATGCCTGTCTGGTGTTTTTGAGTCAGTTCTCACTATGTAGTCCTGACTGGCCTGGAATTCACTCTGTAGTCCAGGCTGGTCTCAAACTCACAGAGATCCACCTGTATCTGCCTCCTTTGTACTGGGATTAAAGGTGTGTGGGGCCATGCCTGTCTGCCTCTGCTTTAGTAACATGGAGTAGTTACCAAATTCAACCCCCACACAAGAAAGAGAGTACTGTTAATAATTACAACGGCTGACCATTCAGATCTCTCCAGAAGTAGACCCAAATGAGCATTTGGCATTTCCTAGAAGAGATGAAGGATGCTCCCATTATCAGAAGAAAGTCTAGTCAATAGACAGTTAAAAGTAAAATAAATTTGGAACCAAATGAACCTTACCCTCATTATGCACTAAGTAGCCTACATGATCCCAGCCTCTCCCTCACTGGCCAGGTAGAGTGAGCCTTTTTCCTCTTCTAGTGGACAAGTAGGGGAAGGGTGAGCACTCCCCAGTTAGGCACATACCATAGGCCCTTTAAAGACTTGCATTTTCTAATTTAATGTTCACATACGTTCACAAGGCAGGTATTGACACCCCATCTAAAGGCTTTAGGAAATTAAGAAATCTGGTTATTTCTTTGATAGATGGTTATGACCTATCACAAGCCAAGCCAGTGTGAATCGGCCACTGTCTCCTTTTTACTTCCAGATTACTGGGTTAATCCGTGCTCACTGCACTGCATGAATGAATGCATTTGCTATCTCCCTGTCTAAATTCTCAGTGTTTTAATCAAGGGCACTTTGGCTTGAACACTTAAAGCTTTTTTGCTTTTTTAAAAAAGTTGCTTATTTTTATCTGCATGGGTGTTTTCCCTACATCGATGTGTCTGCCCCTGTGAAGACCAGAAAATGGAGTCAGATCCCCGACACTGGAGTTACGGATGGCTGAGGTTCTCAACTGAACCCAGGCCATCTGCAAGAGCAGTCAGCGCTAACTGCTGAGCCATGCCTCGGGCTCCCAGTTGTTACAGCATATAACAGGGTACCTTTTGTTAGTGAGGAGCTCAGTCAGGGCCAATTGGGGAATGATGGAATCTGGACCAGAGGAAAGTGGTAGTCTTGTGGAAATTAATTGGCTATAATCAACAATGAATAGTTTGAAGCACTGTGATCCTCCAAACAAAAGACGGTACCTCCCAAGTTTACATCCTCAGCCTTCCTAGAATTTTCTAAGAAGGCCATTTTCTTGGGATCATAAGCAAATAAGATAAATTGGTATCCAATTATTTTTCCCCCGTTTAGATTTCTGGTGTTCCTCCAGCATTGACCCTGATTCATTTTCCCTGTTTTTTTCTTTACCCACCAGACACATTATTTGTTTGGGGGCGGGGAGGAAGAGCGTTAAGGGCTAGCTTATGTTTATCACCAAGTGTGACAATATTTCAAAGGAAAACTGGCTCAAAATGTCCTATAAAAGGAATTGGGGAGATTGTGTCTTTGTAAACAATAGGTTTCCCGTATATAATCATTATTATGCTGTGCTTGGCTCAATGCAAATTCCGGTGCTGGTGGGACTGAACGTAAAGAGAGGAATAAATCTTCTCAGGCGCATTCATTCTTAGGGCAGGTGCATGTGAGGTCTGCAGATGCAGCAGTGTCCCAGTCCTTCCTGTCCCCCCCCACTGCCACCTGCTCAGTCTGCCCTGCTCAGAGGAGCACACCCACAGCAATGACACTGTGATGCCAGTGTGGATGGGTTTCGGTCAGTGTTTTGTTTCGCTGTGGCAATGTCTTGTTTCAATAAATGCGGGCTCCCGGGCTTCTTGTGGCTTTTATTCCAAGCTGAGGATGCATGCTTGCAAGCTGCCTGTCTCTTTGCATTTAGCTGCAAGTGTTGGCAGCCCCTCCCCCAGCCACCCTTCCCACCATTGCTGCTACTACTTTTATTCATTTCAACACTTGAGGGAACTGCAGATGAAATGCCTCTGAATCTAAATTGCCAGCAATGGAAATAACAACCTATTTTCTGACCTCCCCTTCCTCCGCCCACACTTCAGATCAGCATCTAGGAGCACAAAGCTGTTCTCTCCTGTCTCTTGGGTTTGCTGTTATAGTGGCTTTTCTCAGTGTGGGTGGGGGTGGGGGGTAAGAACAACCTCAAACACAAATCCATTAGGAAAATATCTGGTAAAGTTACAGCAGTGTGCACGAATATGCTTATAAGGATATACAGATGCTGGAGAATATACAATTCACAAAGAGAAATTGGAATTCACACATGAGGCTGTCACCTCGGGAGAGGATACACTCACTCACCCGGCACCAGTCACTGACAAAGCTGCTGGCTTTTATTTTTGAAATTTCTCTTAGAGAATTGCTCTGCACATCAGCCCCTAAGAGATATATAAAACCAAGCCCCTTGACATTCCATTTTAAAAATCCAGTATTACTCAGTTTCATCACTGACGACGTTGGAAGGCTTCCCTATGAATGGAGTGGATGGGTTTCTATTTATTGAAAAATACCGTATCCTCTCTGCAAGCCGATAAACTTACTGTTGATGAGATTTTAAAATGTGATGCTCTAACAAAAACCCACCCACCGTGAGTCGGTGGGCAGGAGCCGTGACAGATGTTGTACCATTCCCACTCGCCATTATGAAAACCGCTCCTTGCTGGCTGTGGTGACGCATCTCTGTGACCTCAGTGCTTCTGGGGTGGAGATAGAGAGCTGGGGTTTGGGGCCATCTTCTGCCACATATCAAGTTTGAAGCTAGCCTGGGCTACATGAGAATCATCCAGTGCTCTCTCTCCCCAACACACACACACACACACACACACACACACGAGACAGAGACAGAGACAGAGAGAAACTGGCTCATCAGAGAGATTTAGTAACTTGCCCAAGACCAGACAGCTAGTGAAGAGATATGAACTCAGGACTGGATTAAAGACTGTACTTTCCTTCAAGAGAGGTCCTAAGGCGTGGTTTGTGACAGAGCGCCATGCTGAACACAGGACAATGAACAAGAAAACAACATGAACACGGACAGATAAAGAATAAATCAACCCTGGCTATTTAATACTGTTTTCCCATTCCCCAAAAAATATCCATTTTATTTTTCCCTGTCGTTAGGGCCCAAACCCCACCACACCGCCACCCCGACCCTACCCTGTCACCATTGGAGATGGCCTTCTATACCCAGTGCTTCCAGAATGTTGGTTTCAATCCTCACCTCTAGTTCGAGGATCCTTGTCAGTTCCTGAGCTCCGGGACGTTCACTTCCCTTCTGAATACAAGCAGGATGTCAACAGTACTGAATCCTCACTCTCCTGGGTCTCCGTGGGCAGTGACAAGCTCTGCTTTGAAAGGATAGGTAGCTGGGGGAACTGTCTATGGGCAGTGTGCTGGTTCTTTACTCTGTTCCTACCTCCTCACCTCTGTCTGGGAAGCATCAGGCGCATTTCCTGACACACAGGAGGCTCCGGCTGGACATGGAAGGGCAGAGGGAGATGTAGGTGTTTCCTTCTCACATCTGATCCTGTTTGTTCTGGTCTCATGGCACAGGTTAGACTGGCCATGGCTATGTCCTCATTATGGCTCAGACCTCAAAGGTCTCTGGCAAACAGCACTGCTCTCTTTGGTCATTGTGGCTCAGAAATTATCAGTCTCTGCATAGCTCATCTTCCCTCTCGCTCCATTGAATCTGCTTCTCCTCCGTGGACATATGTGGAGATGCTCTTCACCTTGTTTATGGGTACACATTTCCTGTACCCATAAACAAGATAAAATAGTAAAAATGGCGAAGTAGCAGCATACCAAAATAAGAGTGAATTTAACACTGTTTAAGAACCACTCCTCAGAACTACAATGTTGTACTTTTTAAAGGAGTAAATGTTATTCTTCATTTTAATGACCAACAGGACAGTAGAGTCCAAGAGGACAGATACAGATTATTTAGTCTAGAAAGAGAATTGCCAGATTACTATTGAAAAAAATTCTGGACATCTTTTACCGTCTTGTTCCAGTTCTATCCTTCGGCTGTAAAAGTTGGAGAGCTATTTGAAAACGGTCAGTTCTAGAAGCAATGTAATTTATCTAGCTTAACTAATCACACTTTGGAATGTTTAATTAATAAATTTCCTATCATCCAGTTATAACTAATAAAACCTCCAGGACTGAGAAAACACCATCCCGGTGGAAAGAAATTAGGCCATACTTTTAAAAATGGATGCAGGAACCCTTCTGACACAGGCACCTTTTTACATATGTTCTTCTCCAGGCTTTAACTCAACACATTAGGAAGTGTCCGCGGACTAAGGCAGGAGCCACTTTCTAAGAACTGAAAACTGTTACCAAAGAAGAATAAAATGGAAGAAGGAGGAGGAAGAGGAGAAGAGAGAGAGAGAGAGAGAGAGAGAGAGAGAGAGAGAGAGAGAGAGAGAGAGAGAGAGAGGAGGGGGATCTGGGAGTAGCTCCTCCACACATTCAAATAATGCCTGGCTGCTGTCTCTAAGAACTAATGACTCACACTCTTTGCAGCAACTAGGATGACATATTGTATGACTCTTCCTTGCTCAACACCCATCCCTCATGGCATCCCTCCTGCCAACAACCCAGACTTTGTCCACATTCAATGCTGGAGAAAGTAAGCGGTGAGGAGGAGAGAGTGTGTGTCGGAATCCCACTGTCTGCAGGGAAAGCTGCAAGCTCTGGCTGTTTCCATCTGAACGACATTTCATTTGGTCCAGCTCAACGTTTGCTGATTGTTCATGCTGTCTAGCAAAAGCTTTGATTAAACCTTCTAGGTTTACCTCAGCTTTTCCCTTTCTGTTAGGCAAACTCTTACTGAAAGTACAGAAGAAATGGTCAGCAGAAAACCAATACAGTTGAACAGTTAAAGAGGAGTTAAATGGGAAGGAATCATGAGCTTGGTCAAATTTAAGGAGGACACTAATCCCTCAGATTGTGAGATTCGGACTTTTAAACAAATGCACACATACAAACATATATACAGACATGTATATACACACATATATGTACATATATATGCACACATGCACATCTCTACAGATGCTATTTTCCACTTCATGATACAAAGATGTTCCATGCCTTCCTTAGCTTTTAAAGTATTTTTTATATTATTGGTAAGGATAACAAAACAATGCCATAATAATGTCATGATAAGGCCCATCATTTTATGTGAGGAATATGCATTTATTCTTAAAAATGGAATACAATAATACATAGAAAAAGGAAATGTTATTTACCTGGCATGAAGTTTCTGACTGCTTTAAGTTGTTCTTGTTGAACCAGTACCTTCCAGTTTGTAATAGTCCAGTAGTTGTGAGAAAATCTATAATTCTCTCACTGAAATGTTAATTCACAAATCTCAGCTATATAAAGATGTATGCACAAGGGGGCTGGAGAGATGGCTCAGCGGTTAAGAGCACTGACTGCTCTTCCAGAGATCCTGAGTTCAATTCCCAGCAACCACATGGTGGCTCACAACCATCTGTAATGGGATCTGATGCCCTCTTCTGGTTTGTCTGAAAACAGCTACAGTGTACTCACATTAAATAAATAAATAAATTAATTAATAAATAAATATATATTTTTTAAAAAGTATGCACAAAAACCACACCAACAATTGTGTAAAGGTGACTGTGTAAATGCACACACATCCTTTAAACCTATATCTGTATTTATCTGACCATATAGAATTGTTTTAAAAGTACATGTATTTGTGCCGTGTGCCTGGAGGGGGGGCATTAGAGGCCATTGGATCCCCTGGAAGTGGAGTTACAGGTGGTTGTGAGTCGCCACATAGGCACTGGGA
Source organism: Micromys minutus (assembly GCF_963924665.1). Taxonomy (NCBI): domain Eukaryota; kingdom Metazoa; phylum Chordata; class Mammalia; order Rodentia; family Muridae; genus Micromys; species Micromys minutus. The sequence goes on along the minus strand of NC_137959.1, from coordinate 32,178,253 downwards.
ACAAATGTGGGACTTTGCAAGAGCAGTCAGTGCTCTTAACACCGAGGCAGCCCTATATCCCCATGTAAAGTCTTACACTGCTTGGATTTATATGGAGAGCACCCGTGGAGCAGCCAGTGTCCAATGATCTCTTGTGTCCTTAAAACCTAGATCCACCAGAGAGGGATGCAATTGCTCTAATTTTTTTAAAAAAATTATCTAATAAAGAAGATGAGGAATTCTGTCCCAGGTCACCATCTGTTTTCCAGGCTTTCTCTCTCCCTGAGACTTACTTTGTTTCCCTTTAAAAGAAATTACCTACCGTTCTCCGTATGCCTTTCCCACATGAAGATCACATTTCAGCTTTAGCCACCAAAAAGGAATATTTTGTATTCCTATCCCCCAATGACTGTGTTTGCCCATTTGTTGTAGCAGATTCAGTGATTAACAGTAAAAAGCTGGAACTTCCCGTACATACATGCACACATGCACGTGCAGACAGACAGACATGTGTACACACACCTCTAGCCTTGAAGTATGTTTTCTTAAAGTCCATTTCATCATTAAACTGTAGGAAACAACACAACAAACATCTTCACAGTAGTCTGAGGCAGCCTACAGACTACATCCATCTTCCCCCCAGCCTCGTTCTGGCTCAGCGGAGAGAGACAAAGGGGTCAGGCAGAAGGAAATAAAACACATAAAATACGCTGAGCTCCAATCAAGTTTATGTCAGAGGGTGTGGCATAAGTGTGTTCAGCAACATTTGATATACCGTTGCTTCTGCATCCTGAAAACCTCATAAAGGGACACAGACAGAAGACTTCAACAGCACCATTCTGATGGCTGCAGAACATCGCCTGCTTTGTTTTTATGGCAGCGATTAGGAAGTCAGTCGCTGGTCTTACACATTAGACAAGTGTTCTACCACAGACCTACACCCTATCTCTGAATCATTTTCTTGTTTATATGCTTCTGGGGAAAAGTACAGTAGAAATTTTTTAAATTCATTGGCATAAATTCTTCATGATATTTATGAGTGACAAAATTCTTCTGTATTGCTTGCATTTCTATACTGACCCTGTAGTTATCAATCTGTGTTCTTATGTTTGTCTTTAGCCTTGGTCCTCATTGTTTTTTGTGGGCTATTCAAAGGCAGTGTTTTAGTTAATTTATCTCTATTATTTAAGTACTTTTAGTTTTATTAAAAATTACATGCTTGTGTGCTGGTGCCTGGTTGGGGGCGGGGGACTTTAGAGGCCACTGGATCCCCTGGAAGTTGAGTGACAGGTGGTCAGTCTAGAGCTTATTCTAGCTTCCTAAGCTCAACATATATGTATTCCATTTTTTCTTGTCATTTACTGTTAAGGAAAATCAAAATGGAGCATATTCAAAGTGCTTACAGTGGTAATCGGAGGCCACTGCTACTCAGACCTCAGAGTCTGGTCTGGCCTTGGAACTGGGCTCTCCCCTCCCTGTTGACCCCTGAAAGGTTAACTTCTACTGACCTACAAAGGGGGCTCTCCCCCTAACTTACCCCAAGGCTCACAGTGCACCCAATCTCCCTTTTACAAAATAGCTTAACTGCTGTTAGAACCAATCCTCATTCTAACAAGTGATGTAGTTTCTAACCTCTTTGGTGTTTTAACGTTATAAGTCGAGCTGCTATTTTAAAAGAGAAGAATGGAAAAATCATGCGCCTAAATGCTTATGTGTGTGTATGTGTACCATGTGAATGGCTGGAGCCCATGGCACGGCTGTGAGCTGCCAAGTAGGTGCAAGGAATGGCACCTGGGTCTTCTGCAAGAACAGTTATCCCTCTTGACAGATGACCCATCTCTCCAGCCCCTGACAGCTGCCATTTTCAAGACTGTTGGCATCTTTGCTTCTTATATTATAATCCCTTTCAGCCTCAAATACAATTCATTCCCACGAGGTTGGTTTTGTTTCCAGTTATCACGCGTGCACTTAAAGCTTTATGCTTATTTTTAAAGTCACCCCATTATTGTGCATGAGCTTATTAGACAGCATTTTAAGTATTCACATTTATTTAAATACTTTAAAAATGTCTGTGGTTTTGTAACCTGGCTCCTCCTCCCAGAATTGTACTCTGTGGTTACTCCCTTCCTTTGACCAACATTCGAAATCCTAGAACTGGTCAATACCATTTCTTTAGGTTTCTAGAACCTAGAGTGTCTACTGACCTTTGAAGAACACTGAACTATATAATGTGTCTCTATTCCTCAGTGCTACTCTGAAACATATAAACTGGTGTAACATTTAACTTGTAAAAAAGTAATGCTTTCTAAAAAGTTATGGTAACTAGCCACAGGAATTCAATGGTTTGGCCAGCTGGGTAGAAAAAGGAGACACACAGTCTGGGTGATGAAAGCCATGTTCAGCACAGTCAATACCCACTGTGCCCCCTCAGGCCTCTCTGCACACAAATGTTCTGTTGCCTAACCCAGGCTCCTTAACATGGTCTTTGATGAGAAATAGCTCCTTTCCCATCTTAGGACGCCAGCCCTTGTCTCACTTTGGATTCCTTAGCTAATAGTGACTCTTAATCGCTTTAACTTAAAAAATGTGCATAGGTGTTTTCTCTGCATGCCCGTCTGTGTACAACACGCATGCCTCGTGCCCATGGTGGTCTGAAGAGGGTGTTAGATCACGGAGAACTAGAGTTACAGGCAGCTGTGAGCTGCCACGTGGGTGCTGGGAATTGAACCTGGATCCTCTGCAGGAGCAGCCAGTGCTCTCGACCACTGAGCCACATATCCAGCCTCAGCATTAGATTTAAGCACTGAGCAAATGGACGTGGGGCAGTGGGAATATTTTACTTTTAACCATAAACTGTCAAGGAGTAAATATTCAGGTTTCATCACATATTGCCATTTTTTAAAAAAAATTCTCCTTTTATACAATCCATCTCCACCCCAGTTTCCCCCTCCTGTCTACCCCTCACATTTCCCCACCCCCACCCCATCTTCCCCCACATCTACCCCTCCGTTTCCCTCCCAGGCTTCCCAGGATCAACAACAGAACACAGAATAACAAGTTACAATGAGATCAGGCACAAGCCCTCATATCTGGGCTAGATGAGGTAACCTAGTAGGAGAAGAAAGATCCCAAGTGCAGGCAAAAGAGTCAGAGACACCCCACCCCCACTCTCAGGAGTCCCACAAAAACACCAAGCTGAACAATCATAACATCTGCAGAGGACCTAGCACAGACCCGCGCAGGCTCTGTGGTTGCGGCTTTAGTTTCCGTGAGGCCCCACGAGCCTTGCTTAGTGGACTCTGGGCTGTGTTCTCCAGATGTCCTCGATGCCTCTAGCTCATAGAATTCTCCCTCCCCATCATTCAAGGGGTTCCCTGAGCTTCAAGGGGTTGGACCCCATGAAGATCTCCTATTCCAGTGCTCTCTCCACTTAATATATGTCGGTCTCTGTATCTCGTCCCATCGGCTGCCGCAAAAGCCTCTCTGATGACAATCGACTGGGCACAAATCTGTGAGTAAAGCAGAATCTCGTAAGGAATTATTTCACTGTTTTTGTTTTTTTCTATCCTAGGTCTCTGGGCCATTCAGCCTCCAGTTCCTGCCCATCCAGGCAGTGTTGGGCATGGGCCCCGCTTTGTGGAATGGGCCTTAAGTTAGACTGGTCATTGGTTGGGCACTCCCACAATTCCTGCACCTCTGTTGCTCCGGCACGACTTGTAGGAAGAGGGGTAGATTGTAGGTTAAAGGTTTTGTGGCTGGATTGGTGTCCCAGTCCTACCGCTGGAAGTCGTCTGGTTCCAGTCTCCATATTCTTCATAACTAGGAGTCCTCACCAGGGCGGCCCCCATAGAATCCTGGGAGTTTTTACTGCACTATGTTTCCAAATTGCTCTCCAAATGCCCTTCAATTCCAGTCTTCTCTCCCGGTACTTTCTCCCTCCATCCCTCCTCTCTACCTGATTTCCTCCTGTTCCCCTTCCCAGCTACACCCAGTCCACCCATGAAGCCCCTGTCCCACAGAGGTCTATATGTCTCCCTTAGAGAACCCTCTATTACTTAGTTTTTCTAGGCCTGTGGATTGAAGTGTGATTATTATTTACCTAACAGCTCACATCCACTTATAAGTAAGTAGGTATCATGTTTGTGCTTCTGGGTCTGGGTTACCTTACTTGGGATGATTTTTTTTTTCTAATTTCATCCATTTGCCTGCAAATTTGATGATGTTATTTTTTTTTTAATAGCCGAACACTATTCCATTGTGTAGATGTACCACATTTTCTTTATCCATTCTTCAGATGAAGGACATCTACGTTGTTTCCAGTTTCTGGCTATTGTGAATAAAGCTGCTATAAACATCACTGAGCAAATATTCCCAGGAGTAGTATACCTGGATCCTGAAGTACATTGATTCCCAATTTTCTGAGAAACTACAATATTGATTTCCAAAGTGGCAGTTCAAGTGTGCACTCCCACCAGCAGTGGACATGCCCCTTGCTCCACATACTTGCCAGCATGAGCTGTCACTGTGGTTTTGATCGTGGTCATTCTGACAGGTATAAGATAGAAATCAGAGTCATTTTGATTTGCATTTCCTGATGGCTAAGGATGCTAAACATTTCTTTAAGTGTTTCTCAGCCATCTGTGACTCCTCTGTTGAGAATTGTCTGTTTCAATCTGTATTCCATCTTCAATTGGATTATTAGAGTGGTTGACGTCTAGTTTGAGCTTTTTATATATTTTGGATATTATCCCTCTATTGGAGGCTGCTGTTCTTTCCTATTGATGATGTTCTTTGCCTTACAGAAGCTTTTCAGTTTCATGAGGTCCCATTGATAGTTGATCTTAGTGCCTGAGCTATTGGTGTTCAGTTCAGGATATTCTCTTCTGTGCCAATGAGTTCAGCCCTATTCCCCCACTCTCTCTTCTACCAGGTTCAGTATGCCTGTTTTTATGTTGAGAACTTTGGTCCATTTGGGCTTGAGTTTTGTGCAGAGTAATAAATAAGGATGTCATTCACATTCTTCTACATGCAGACGTTCAGTTAGACCAGCACTATTTGTTGAAGAGTTTTTTTTTTTTTTTTTTCCCATTGTGACTTTTTGGTATTTGTAATGGCTGATTCATACTTTTAATTGCATTATCAAAAGCATAAAACTACATGCAGTATTTTGAGGTTTTACTTTTTACTTAATACATGATCATTAAAAAAAAATATATCATTCATTTACACACAAGAGGCCAAGGCAGCAAGGGCAGCAAGTTTAATGTGAGCTTGAAAACATTTTTTAAAGCCCACTACCCCATGAAAAAGGAAGGAAGGAAGGAAGAATGGAAGGAAGAAAGGTATAATTTAATTTTCTCTATGGAACCAAGTGAGATACACACTCTCTTAATGAAAATACAGACATGCACTAACTACATCAAGTTTATTGATTTTGTTGGTTAAATTTCTTACATCGTTTCTATCTTTATCCTTTCTCTTTGTAGGAAATTATGTTTAAATCTCTTACTATGGTTCTTGTGGGAAGAGACTACAGAAGGGAGAGAACAAGCAGCCTTTCTAGGTCTGGGTTACCTATTCAATATGCTCTTCTCTGGGCCGTCCACTTACCTGCAAATGTCATGATTTCATTTTTCTTTTCAGTTTGAATGGTATTTCAAAGTGTATATACACTATAATTTCATTATCTGAAGGACACTTAGGTTGTTTCTGTTCCCTGACTTGTGTGACTAGGAAGGGTATGAACATGACTGAGTAAGCATCCACGGAGTAGTAGTCTGTCACAGTACCGGGTACAAGAAACCTTCTTGCCAGTGCTTGGTCAGTATGCTCAAGTTACTATACAAATGGTACAGACTATTGATTCAACCCCTGGTCAGCTCTCGGGAGTGGAGTTGAGGGTGGGCTCCATTACTGAAGACGCTGCACAGTTAAGACATAAAACTCATGATTCCAGCTGGATTGGTCCTGAAAGTCTGTTTCTTGCAGTCTAGCCCACATGTTTCCAGAAAATAGCATACAAACATTCAAGGCAGGCAAGCAATTAAGTACACTTTCTTAAAACCTGTGACCCACAACAATAACCAACATGGTAAGTGGCAGACAGTATGGCACAGCTCTCCATACCCAAATCCCACCTGGAGAGAGCTGGTCTACCAGGAGTGCTGACACACCTAAGATCACAGGCTCACAGGAGGGACGGGCTCCAGTCAGAGACTGTAAAACCAACTAGCACCATAACCAGATAGTGAGAGGCCAAGTATAAAAACACAGCAATAGAAACCAAGGATTCTTGCATCATCAGAACCCAATTCTCCCACTACAGCAAGTCCTAGATGTCCAAACACACCAGAAAAGCAAGATTCAGATTTAAAAATTACATCTCATGATGATGATAGAGGGCTTTAAGAAGGACATAAATGCCTTCCTTAAAGAAGTACAGGAGAACACAGGTAAATAGAAGCCCTTAAAGAAGAAACACATAATTCCCTTAAAGAAATACAGGAAAACACAACCAAACAGGTGAAAGAATTGAACAAAACCATCCAGGCTCTAAAAATGGAAATAGAAACAATAAAGAAATCACAGAGGAAGACAACCCTGAAGACAGAAAACCTGGGAAAGAGGTCAGGAGTCATAGACTCAAGCATCACCAACAGAAGACAAGAGATAGAAGAGAGAATCTCAGGTGCAGAAGATACCCTAGAAAACACTGACACAATAGTCAAAGAGCATGAAAATGTAAAAAGCTCCTAATCCAAAACATCCAGAAAATCCAGGAAACAATGAGAAGAGCAAACCTAAGGATAATAGGTATAGGAGAGCACAGATTCCCAACTCAAAGGGCCAGTAAATATTTTCAACAAAATTATAGAAAAAAAAAATCTTCCCTAACCTAAATGCCCACGAACATACAGGAAGCCTATAGATCTCCAAATAGATTGGACCAGAAAAGAAATTACTTCTATCACTTAATAGTCAAAACACCAAATGTACAAAACAAAGAAAGATTAAAAGCAGTAAGGGAAAAAGGTCAAGTAACATATAAAGACATATCTAACAGAATTACACCAGACTTCTCAACAGAGAATATGAAAGCTAGAAGATCCTGGGAAGATGTCATACAGACCCTAAGAGATCACAAACACCAGCCCAGGCTACAATACCCAGCAAAATGCTCAATTAACATAGATGGAAAAAACAAAATATTCCATGAAAAATCAAATTTACACAATAGCTTTCCACAAATCCAGCCCTACAAAGGGTAATAGATGGAAAACTCAAGCACAAGGAAGGACACTACACCCTAGAAAAAGTAAGAAAGTAATCTTCTCTCAACAAACCAAAAAGAAGATACCCACAAAACATAATTCCACCTCTAACAACAAAAATAACAGGAAGCAACAATTACTTTTCTTTAATATCTCTTAGCATCAAGTCTCAACTCTTCAATAAGAAAACATATAGTAACAGACTGGATACATACATAGGAACCATCATTTTGCTGCATACAGGAAATGCAACTCAGTAACAAAGACAGAAACTACCTCAGAGTAAAAGGCTGAAAAAAAAAAATCCAAGCAAATGGTCCCAAGAAACAAGCTGGAGTAGACATTCTCATATTGAATAAAATCGACTTTCAACCAAAAGTTATCAAAAAAGATAAGAAGGACATTTCATACTCAAAGAAAAAATCTACCAAGATGAACTTTCAATTCTGAACATCTATGCTCCAAATGCAAGGGCACCCACATTCATAGAAGAAACTTACTAAAGATCAAGCACACACATTGCACCACACACAAAAATAGTGGGAGACTTTAACACCACACTCTCATGAATGGACAGATCATGGAAACAGAAACTAAACAGAGGCACAATGAAACTAAGAGAAGTTATGAACCAAATAGGTTTACCAGATATCTATAGAAATTTTATCCTAAAACAAAAGAATATAACTTCTTCTCAGAATCTCGAGGTACCTTCTCCAAAATTGACCTGGAAAGGGGATAACATTTGAAATGTAAATAAATAAAATATCCAATAGAAATGATGTCTATAGAGCATAATAAGGGGCACTTAACCAACAGTTATCTAACATGGTGCAGGCCTAGTCAGCAGCAGGGAAGTCATGCCTGCAACTGGAGACAGCCTACTCCCCAGGGTTAGTGAGGTAACGGACTTTAGAAAAGCATCTAGCACCACACTTTGCTTGATGAGCAGCGGAAGTCTGTCCTCCATTCTCAATCTGACCCCATGCCCACAGGTAAGTGTAGCAGCCACTGCTCATCCAAGAGGCTCCTTGTACAGCAAATGGCAACCATCATAGGGGACTGCAGCAGGAAGTAATGCAAAAATTAGTGAATCACCGAAACCCGGTCCTAATGACTCCATCTGTGTCATTCATTGCTCCTGCATCTGTGACTTAGGGGACAGGAGAACAGTAAGGGTCAGAATAGCAGCAGGTCTCCTGTGAAACAGTCTGTCCCAGAAATGGCTGTTCTGTTCAAGACCAGAGTCCTGGCAACACCAGTGGACACAATAATGTTGTAGGGGGAAATCCATAGGCAGAGCGCCATAGGCAACTCATGAAGATTGGACGGAGAAATAGCCTCTTCCCCTTATGGTTTGTCCAAAGAAGAGCAGTCAGCCCTAAACCTATATGTTCACAGGCAATAAAAACAAACCCAACAGATTGTATTTATGTTTGTACATACACATACATACATGCAAGGATACATATACACATACTTCATATGATTATGTGTGTGTATGTAACAATCAAAGAAACATAGATAAATTTGAGAGTCAGGGATGGGGGGGTTGGAGGAAAATAAGTGGGAGGGGCCAGAGGGAAGAAAGGGATAAAGGAAGGTGATATAATTCTATTTCAACTAAAAACATATTTTAAAAAATTAAACATCTTGTTATTTTTATGGTTTTTCCAAATTCTCTCTGCTATCTATCTGTTTTGCATACTCTGAGTTCATGATTGTCATATCTTTCTGAGAGTTATATTATCATACTCCGCCCTTCAGGCCTTTCATCTTTAATACTGCAAAACCAGGTTTTAGCACTTTCCTGATAAATTCTCATCCTCTCTTCAACGTTTTATTCTTGACTGATTCTTTGCATATCTTATTTAGCTTGTTCTGAGACTTTCAGAAGTGGCAAGGTTTTCTTATCTAATCTGATCACCTCCTAACAATTCACTTGCACAACTGAAAGGCATTTGGGCTCAGCTATAGACAGGGGCAGTAGGAAGAGTTCTTGCAGACTGAAGAAAGGAGCTAGACTCACCTGCAAGATTTATTTGGAGAAAGTAAAACCAGTTACACACACACACACACACACACACACACACACACACACACACACAAACACACACACACACACCGTCCACATACATGCATATCCCACCCCAGTACCCAGTGCCTCACAGAAAACAAAAAACAAACAAAAAGTAATTCTATAGCTCTTACCTAAATATCTATATTCCTCATATTTTTTCTCATTTACTTATACTTACTTTTTGGTTTTGTGAGACAGGGTTTCTCTGTGTAGGTCCTCGGCTGACCTGGAGCTCTCTGTAGACCAGGGTGGCCTCAAACTCAGCGATCCTCCTGCCTAAGCACCCCAAGTGCTGGGATTAATGGCTGAACATCCTTGCTTATTTTTCTTTTAATCTTGAAAAAGGGAGGGGTGAGAAGGTGGGATAGAGGAGGGAGGGAGGGAGGAAGGGAGGAAGGAAGGAGAGAAACAGAGAGGAAGAGGGAGAGGGAGGGGAAGAAGAGAGGGAGAGAGAAGGAGGGAGTAGGGGAGAGGGAGAGGAGAGAGAGAGGGAGATGGAGGGGGTAGGGGAGAGGGAGGGGAGAGAGAGGGAGATGGAGGGGGTAGGGGGTAGGGAAGAGGGAGGGGAGAGAGAGGGAGATGGAGGGGGTAGGGGTTAGGGGAGAGGGAGAGGGAGAGGGAAGGAAAAGGGAGAGGGAGAAGGGGAGATAGTAGAGGGAAAAGTAAGAAAGAACAGTCGAGGAGAAGGGAGGGAGTGAGAACTGAGCACCAAAAGATGCAATAAAGGACAGTATCTGGCCCGGCAGTGCTACACCCTGCCCACCCAGTGCCCACAGCCAAGAAAGGGTAAGAGCCTGATGTTTGCCAGAGGAGTCTGGAGCCTCACATGACCCATGCTCAGCGGAGCCACTACAGACCCATGGTTATCCTGCCACAGAGCCAAAGGAGAAAGAAGTCTTCAGACAATCCGACTAAAGACTCCTGTGACTGGGAAGGCCAGAGACATTTGGCACCTGGAAGTCGCTTGGACCAGGTAAGTTTACAGGAAGAACCGGCCTTCTTAACAAAGAGAAAGCACTGCCCCATTGAGGGGAACTAGGAGGATTTTAAAGAAGCCAAGTGGCCATCAGGGGCAATTCCAAGAGAAATACTTGCCTGACCCAGAGGCAATCCCTGGAGAAAAGAACTATCTCTTGGTCGAGAAGGAGCTCCTGGGAAAGGGTCCACAGGAAGCCCATCCAGGAACCGCCATATGGTTCAGGAAAGTATGCGGAGGATATGGACCATGGTCCAAAGAATCCATCAGAGTTCTCCATGGCAAAGAGCCAGCCTTTGAACATCTTTGCTATGGCTCCATGATATATAAGGCAGTCACGATAGGATTTCCTATTACCTACCTCCGTGCTAATCTTGCAGGATCTAAGGTAGCCCAGAGCACAAACAGGGAAAGAGCAGCGAAGAGCGAGAGGATGACAACCACAAGACCACATCTTCACTGCAGGTTCCCACGTCTTGCTTCCACCGGGCTGTAGGAGGGACAGTAGAGAGCAGAAACCCTAAATGGGCGGATAAGCATTCTTCCCAACAGAAAATGATCTTGTGTAATATCCGAGCATGACACAGTTGTAGGTGGTGTCTGGGGGAAAGCAGCCCAGGATCTGAGGGAGACCAGCGGGAAGAAAATGCCTATTTCTGTAAAACACACTATTTTCAGGTAAGCCCATGTCTTCTTATTCTAATTATCAATTCATCTGGACTCATATCCAAATAATTGTCCTCAGTCTTTGATTTGTTCTCTGTTCTTTTGATCTTTATATTATTTTTAATGTTTTCCCCTAGGCCCCCTTTAAAAACAATTTTAAGATTAAAAACTATAAATTACTGTACTTACCAATAAAAAAATTTCCTACGCTTTCGAGTTTAATGTTATACGTGTATTTCAGTAACCAAAAAATCGTGGCCAGCTATCTCGCTAATTTTGACCTACTTTTGAATTAGCTTGTTTTTTTTTTTTTTTTTTTTTTTCTCTAAAAAACTAAAAGGTCATTAAGCGTGTCTGTAACTGGTGATCAACCAGTTCAACCAGTCTAGAATACTGTGAGCCGTCCATATCTTCTGGGTCTCCCTCAGGCTATTTCCCATCTACTTAATCCTGTGTTGGTTGTAGAGTGAGGGCCTATAGTGTTGCTTTCTTTAATGCTAGTATAAATGAGTGCAAGCTTCTAAATTGGCAATTATTTCTCATAAATACCATTGCGTGCTGGCATTTAGTATTTCCATGGAAGACTGCTTGAAAGTATAGATGGCCTTTTTTTTTCTGATGATTGATATATATATATATATACACACACATACACAGTAGCCTTTAAGGCTATTCTCCATCATCTCTGGTCTCAAGGCTTCCTAATTGTGAACGGCTATGACTCAATGTTTACTTATTTATCCTAGGTATAATTTAAAAGGGAAGACTTCTAGTTTTCAAAGTCTGATAATTGTGCATTCCTGCTTTCTCAAATATATCTTTTCCTTGATTTTTTTTTTTTTTTGCTATTTGCATTCTTATGAGTCTAGTTTTAGATGTGGCCTGGAGTTTCACAATAAAAGCTTTGTATCATAACTTGGTCCATAAATGTTATTCATTCATCTTTCTGGGAATTTCTCATTACTGTCTTTCATGTCCACCAATTCTTCGTTTGTACAAAAGCTGGATTTTAACTCAGCTATTGAAAATTTAAATGTTAGGCAGATAAACACTGACATGCTATTCTAATTCATATGCAGAATAGACTTTTAAAAAAGATAATCATAGGGTTACTATTCTGAGTTGAAGTTAATGTGTATTCCAGAATGCATGAAAACAGGACATTTATCAAAATGTATCAATTATGTAATGAGACAATTGGGTGGGTATGGCATATCTTACCCAATAAAGCACTCTGCTATTTACTTCCATGATATAATGTAAGGATAACATACTTATAATGCTAATAACCTTGGGTGCTTTTCTTTATGGTCTAAGTTCATAGCTTTCTAAGGAGACAAGGCCTTTTGTAATTGATCAGATAGTACAACAACGAAGCAATTGTATTTTCTAAATAATATATGCAAGGGTATTTGAAGTCACTTCCCATAATTCAATGCATTAAGGTTGGCTGGAAAATGAGGCCATTTTAAATATCTCAAATGCAAATAAGAGAGCTTAAGTAGGCATCCCCACAAATTCATCCTGAACAAATAACTTCAGGATCTCTACAAAATACGTAATGCTTTTGTCTGAAGGGGAAAATGTCAGGACAATGCCGAGAGCTTAGGAACAGAGGTCTCAGATGGGAATATCTGCTTTTGTAAGGCACTGGTAGCTAAATGTAGTGAATGCTAAGTACATCTCAGGAAGTTTTATCCCATATTGGCTGATGACATGAGTTTGTTTGGAAAGTGGTGAATTTTAATGCTCCTTATCCTCATCTGAACTGATTAGCCGTGGAAATCTTTTGTTTTCCCCTGAGGGGCATACACTCATTTATTAAAAGGAAACAAAGGCTGATGTCTAATAACCTTGCTAATGAATGTAGCATCTGCACCTTTCCAAATATAATATTTCACAGTTATAAAATTAGTAGTCAGAGACATACATTTTCTCTGAGTTTTTAAAAGATGGTCAGGAAATCCCCCAATATTTAAAACATACCATTATCGACTAGCCATTTCTGTGAATGAAAATCTGAACCTTCTTTCATTCTTTAGTGTGTCCTTAGATCTTAGCTTCACTCCCTCTTTATGTTCTCATTCAGAACAGCAATGTTTTGGAGGATTTTGAGTGTTGACCCCTTCTGATAACTAAAATCTGCTTCTGCAACTTGAGAAGCACCCCCAAAATGCTGCCCGGATACTCCCAGATTCCCCAAGATTCATATTTCGCTGCTCAGTGGGCAGTGGTTTGGATTAATATATTTGAAGTCTATTTCTAAGGGATGATTATGAAAGGTTTAACTATCCCGGGAACACTGGCCCAGCCACCACTGGGCACCTACACATCACCAGGCTTAGGAGCTCAGAATTCATGAGAGAAAGAAGTCCATAAATGCAGTCTGGTGAGAGCTGAGGACAGAGATTTGGGAGCCACTGTGAGAGGCCGAGAAAGGTGACTAACTCGTTAAGACCACCCTCTGCTTATTTCAGCCCAGAGACTATAGTCCTCAGTGCACAGCCTTCCCGTTTTGATCTGAACCCATACTATCAAGTAAGTTACCAACTCCCCATTGTCATTATTTTCTTCCACAGAACTACCCCCCCCCCATTCTCCTTCACCCTTTCCTACTATGCCACAGTGCTGGTCCATTTCTCAAAGGAGTCTATCAGTGGTTTCAGCATCCCGTTAACTGTGCTTCCTGTATAATCTCACTGGCCCCATCTTCCCAGCACTGAGATGTGCCCTCAGCATCCCACAGTCTTGTTTACTAGAGCTGCAGTCTGCCATCTAACATGTGTTACCCTTGGTCAACTTGGTTAACTTCTCTGGCCTCTACTCTTCATCTATACAACAACATATTGTGTAGATTAAAAATGTGCAAGGGTGTGGGCAGTGCTTACATACTTGTAGCTCAGTAAACACACCTGCTGTAAGTAATAATCATTATTGCTGAGTCTTTTTAACTTCTTTGACATAATGCCTCTTAATCACATTTACAGGATTTCACTTCATTTTATTGTTTGTCATACACTTATTAAACCTCTACTTGGTAAACCACATACTTACAGGCAAAGATTTAATCTTATTTGTCATCGGGCGTGACTTGTGAGACAGTTTTCTGTGATTTGTCACCTGATAGAATTTGATAGACTGCTGTTTGATTCACAGTTGATGGGAACAAAAAAAAAAAAAAAATGCACCAGAACTCAATTAAACTGATGCTTGAGAGATACCTGATACCACTAAAATCTGAGGAATTATGTTTTAAATGGTCCCCAAAGAATCAGCTATTTCAAAAATAAAAAAAATTATTACAAAGATCTTAATGTATCGCGCCAAATCATATATCATGCACCATAAAAATGTCAGAAGTAGCTTCATTTCACATTATTGTATTTCTTGATGGTGATCTATCTAGACAAGTAAGGCTCCCTGAATCCAAACTTGGATAACAAAGCTCACACTCCAGGAAAAGGTTTAAAATAGGAAGTAGAACCAGGGAGGTAGGTGGTGGGGAACTCCTTGGGAGAATGAAATTATGAGACCCTGGAGTCTCCACAGTTTGTGATTTCTTTCATAGAACACACACACACAGTCTAACGATGACCCAGAGTAGCCAGAGCGAATTACTTCTATCCCAGTCACTGAACAACCTATAATAAGCGAGCAGATGACATGGTGAATGGTCACACTGTTATAACGTATGCTGATCAGATCCAAGGAATTCATTTTGTTTTGTTGTTTTGAGTTCCAGTGTCTTGGATTCTTGCCAAATCATTAAACGAGTCAGACCCAGATGAAGCTAGTTTGGACAGTTTCACTGGAACTTGCAAAGGCTAGTTCATCAAAATCTTCAGAATCACACAGACAAGAAGAAATACCAAAGGGCCACCCCCAATTTGTCTTCCCACCTACCTATGTTCTGTGGAAAGGAAAGAAAGTGCCAGGAACAGAATTTAAAGATGCTTTGGTTCTGACTGGTTGTTAGGATTCTAACCACAGCCTGACTACTCTCCTCATTTAGCCAAGTCAGATGGTGGCTGTATATCACTAAAGTCGTTACACACACACACACACACACACAAAACAAACACTGTCAGAAGAGAGGGAAAGAATAGGGAAATCAGGCCAACATGAATTATTCAGTAGGATCGGGGTAGGTTGCTAAACCCAAGCATGGCTAGGTGTGTCGATACGCCTTGAATGGTACAGAATTCTCTGCACACATTTTAGATCCTGGTGGCTCAGGTGCTGCCAATTTCATCTTGTTCTACCATGTAATCGATATTTCCAACTAAGACCTCCACGGGAGGCCAGGTGCTTATCCTGTGAAATTAGAGCCTGCCCTCTATATGAGATTTCCTAGCACGGAGCTAACTCTGATGTACACAGTGGGGCATCAACTCTGACTTTTCTCTAAGGCCCTTTATAAAGTATTCTTCTAATGGCACAGATTTCACTGTGATGGGCCCAGGCTTGTGTGTTTTCTTTCTATGTTCTCTTCGGGGCTGACCTATAATAAGACCAGTAAGAGGCACTGGGAAATCCGTGCTGGATCTTGAGTGAAGACTTTGCAAGTTGTAGCAAACAGAAAGCTATGAAACTAAATAGACCATGATGTCTTAGAAGTGACTGTCTTTAAATAATGCAAGACTGGCCAAACCACTGCCTGTAGGCCCGTACTATGGCTGTTTTCTGTCTCTGTTGATAGTTTTATTGGAACACAGCCATGGTCACATATTCATTTACATATTGTATGCATATGTTTATCAAAAGTGAGTGGTTACAATAATGACTCTCTCTTTACAAAAACAGAAAAATGTTGCTGAGTCCAGACAGTAACCAAGGAAAGCCAATAATTCTTTTAGTAGGAAATGGTGTTTATGTAGGAGAAAATCTGATGAGCCTATTATATGAAGCAGCATATAGCAATGACACTCTCAAAAACAATATTAACTAGAGTCATTGTAAGGGGGAGACAAACACTGCAGACTGAATAGAAAAGCATTAACTCTGAACTCGGCTCGTATTTCTGCTAATACTAGGGCCCCTAAGACCACTAAGTGTCCTTGTTCACAATGCTGTCCTCAGGGACACAGTTCACAAAACTGTCCTATGTCTAAGTGGCAGTACCCAGTACTCAGCAAGACCTTTGCTTTTTTCTTCTTCTGTCATTGCTGATGCTGGCACAAGGCAAGCATCACACAGACATGATGTTAAAATCTGAATAGGAGTCACACCACCTACATGACATTTTGACCTTCATGGTGACCTCTTTTTGGTTGACAGAATCCTTTATGGAAATGTCACCATGAATCTATATTAAAGCTTCCATTGGTGTCAGATCTTTGCCTTAATCTACAGAACTTCAAAAACATAGAGAAGAGGCCCCCTATACAAAAGGGAAACAGGCATTGTCATTTGCAATTAAGTACAGGTTAAACGTGACAGTTCAGTGTCCCTAACTATAGGTTTTTGTCAGTGTTGGCCACATCTTCTGGTCAATACCTTACATCAAAACCATGGAATTACTACTTTGGTGTCAACATCATTCAAAATGACTGAGTTCTACTTTTGATATTAATACCTGCAGACAAACCCAAGTAACAGCGCAGGCACTGTCCAAAGACACTGAAGAGTCTAATAACATTGTGAATGTTAAGATAATCACCAAGGTAGATTATTGATGGCACACAACAACCAGAGGGAAACGTAGACTATCCTCATTTTCTAATAAAACAAGATGTAGAGGAGTTGAAAATGACCACAAAACACACAGAGGGGTATCCCCATTGCTACATTACACAATTTTAAATTCATAAGACGAGGTGTAACGTACCATCGGGACTGAACCTGTCATGGCTCAGTTTTTCCTCACTAAACACTAGTTGGCCAAGTCCTCCTTGGTCCTTCTCTTTGGTTATACATCACTTCCTCTGATGAAGAGGTATTGATCAGTTGTATTTGCCAATGCAGTGCAAGTCTGATAATATGTTTATTGTTCTTAAATTTATTTTGCTCATTTTAAAATGGGTATGTCTGCAAAGTCCCAGTACTCTGTTATTGTGGCCATGGCAACTCCTACTCCGCATTCCCTTGTATCCAAATCTGACTCACTACAGTCACTTTGTATGCTTTTAGCTATTGTCCTAATTTTCCTTCTATTACTGTGATAAAACACTGGCCAAAAGCAACTTACAGAAATGTTTTATTTCTGTTTACAGCTTATAGTCCATCTTCTTGAACAAGACAGGACCCTGGATCTGAAGCAGGGACTGTGTGGAGGAACACAGCTGACTGGCGCTTACCTTCCCTGGTTTGATCACTTTTCTTATACAGCCCAGGTCCATCTGCCTAGGGGATGACACTGCCCACAGTGGGCTGGGCTCTCCTCTATTAATTAGCAATTAATATTTGCTAATGCCCTGCAGACATACACATGGGACAGTCTGGTCAAGGCAGTTCCTCATTCAAGGTTTCTTTTTCTCTGGTGACTCTAGTTTGTGTTGACAAAAATTAAGCAACACAGCTCTTTCTTCTGCTGCCTCCATACTTCCAAAAAAGCATACAAGTATTTTTTTTTTTTTTTTTTTTTGGTGTTGTGATGTTTTTCTGAGGCATGTCTTCTTGCCTTAATCGAGGAGAAAATAAGGATTTAGCTTTCTTATATGTCCCTTACATCTTATGACTTTACATGCTATTATGCATATACATCCCCTTGAGCCATGCTTCCAATACGGATATGGAACATTTTCTTATGGAAACATTATGCAGAACATACGTTACTGTCACTATGGGATCATGATTGACAGCTGAGTCATGAGGTGTTCTATGGTTATACTTCTTTGTTCTCCAAATTCTTATTTTCCCTAGAGCCGTTAATACATGGGTTTTCATCTGCTTTGTTTGCTTCAGAGTAAGTCTGGCAGATTGGTAACTTCTCTGCTGCTGGTCAAGTGCAGGAATGAACTGATCTGTCCCAGGGTGGGGGTGGGGTATCTCTTCTAAAGCTCTTGGGTAGTTTGCTCCTGTAGTGACTAGGAACAGCATAGCTTTCAGCTTGAACATTCTATTGCATCAAGCTTGTTTAAATCTCTGTTTCCACTTATTTTTGTCCCTGATATTGGTAGATTTGTGAGAGATGGTAAAAGCCTTTTATTATCATAGAAGTATCACTAATTTCTTTCTACCCAAGGAAAAACCTACACTTATTGTTGAATAAGTAATTGTTGGTTCACAAGTCTATTCCTGCTATTTCATGAATCCCTTATTCTCCTATTCCTTGTACCTTGCTTCTAGAAGCCCTTAAACTTGAACCCTCATGGATAGGTATCTGGGTACAATTCATCCATCTCTCTCAACATCCACTTCTCTCGCCCAGAAATTTCATTTCTTTGACTATGACTTAAAATTATTCTAATTTTTAACTTATGGGTGAATGAGAAATAAATTACATCTTAATGTTTCAATAGAACACTATACATTCTGTTTTTATTCTTTTATTATTTTTTAAAATGTTGTTTATTTAATGTATATGAGTACACTGTAGCTGTCTTCAGATACACCAGAAGAGGGCATCAGATCTCATTACAGATGGTTGTGAGCCACCATGTGGTTGCTGGGAATTGAACTTAGTACCTCTGGAAGAGCAGTCAGAGCTCTTAATCACTGAGCTACCCCTCTAGCCCTTGTGTCTTTAAAAATGCTTAGTAGACTGCCTTTGAACAGTCACTATAATTATATTGATTTGTATACAGTATAAATTGTATAACAGTGAGATTAAACTGAAACTAACATGCTAAGGGCCATTGTCAATAGAAGACTGATTAACGAAAAACAATGTATAGCTTGCAATTCAAAATAACTTAAAGATAGAATATTAATAGCAAGATTGCACTGCTAAAATTTTTATCAATATTAACAAAAAAGAAGATATTAAGAATAAAGTTTGTGGAGCTGGAGACACTGCCTGGTGGTTAAGAGTCCTGGCTGCTCTTTGAGAGGACCCAGGTTCAATTCCCAGCACCCCACACTCACAACAGGTTCAGAGTCAGGTTACAGGGGCCCTGAAGCCCTCCTCTGGCCTCTGTGGGGACTGCACGCATGGGGTACATAGATATCAGTGCTGGCGAAACAACTAGACACATAACATAAAATAAAATAATAGCAGGAGCCATTAAGGATTGGGTACATCAGGTTGGCAGAGTATCACAGCCACTCGAGTAACTTAGGGGCTCACACTCAGGAAATATGATCATTGTGGAGATCTGAATCCTTGGCTATTGGGATCGCTAGGATCACCTTATGCTACATCAGACTGAGCCCTTTGGGGAGCTTAGAAGATGACATCTGTGTGGGTATAAACTGTCCCTGGAGCTTCAGGTTCCTAATATTGGCATGATGTGACCTTTAATGCCACCTACTAACTGGGCAAACATGCCCAGGGTCTTCCTTATTTCTAATCCATATCATCCTAGCCTACTGTCTGGATCACCACAGTTGTGGTTGCAGGGGCAACCAGCCCACATGAAAATTCTGATTTATCCAGAATTTTCCAGGTTTCATTCTCAGAAGGGGATCTGTGGGAACCAAGGGCAAAGAAAGATTTTTCAGGAGACACCTTGATGCAGAGAACCTGGTGAAGAACCTGAACTCTTAGGGGCACCTTCAAAGGGCAAAAGGCTAGGAAGCCTGCCAGGCATTGTGCTCAGTACAGGGCTGCCATCTTGACAAAAGCAGGGCCATTTTTGTTCAAATGTTTCTGTCTTCCCAACTCTTCTATTGCTGCCATTTTGTACCTACAGGATAGAACCCATTGCCTAATACACAGGAGGCAAGCACCAGACCAAAAAGCTATAGCCCTCACCCCTGAGCATTATTTTTAGTAGCAACTGTTGAGTATAAGTGAGCTTAAATCACTTTATGATTTCTTGTTTTTTAATGTTTTCTTTCTCTGGCACATGAAAACTTGATGCCCAGTTAGCAAACATTTATTGAATATACTCTGCCCAATTTCTAACTTAAACAAAGGGAAAATATTCTATAGTCTTGTAATTAGTAGAGAAAAATCCAAGTCTGGCAAATCAAACGTCTTCATGCCGTACAAAATCGGTAATTTGTGGAAACATAAAAATTAATGAATATATTCTAATAGAGCACATGTTAAATAATTCAAGCTGGGAAGTTAATAATGGTACTTGAAGTTTTAATTGTGACTATTTTCAACAAGTCAAAAGCATGTTCCAGCACTGTAGCCTGGCTCTTTAACACTGGGGAACAGGCACGAACCTTCCACGGGACTCTGAAAGTTGCTGTGGGGTCAGACCTAATGTAATACATGTTTGAGACTTCTGTTCTCCAACATCAGACAACTGCTGGAGGGTTCCCCGTGTAAATTACACATCTCTTTCTTGAAGGTGACTCAAGATACTAGGAGTGGACGCCGTCATTGAGCTAGTTTGCTTATTCAATATCGACGAAATGATTGCTTCAGGAATAAAGAACCAGAATATGGTCCAAGGAGTCAAGGATCAGTATAAATAAAGAGCAGCGTGGCATCTAGTGACAGACACAGGGTGTGTGAGAATATGTCATTGAAAGAGGCTTTTGCGCATATCCTTGAGCCAAAATGCAACCTATTTAATACATGTCTTTGAGCAGGTATTAACATGGAAAAATTAGAGATAGAGCCCTTATTTTGATGCCCATGAAAATGTTTTCCAAATGGACCACAACCTGAAGGGAACATAAACTCAGACTCCTAGAGTTGCTTCAAGGTACGTGAGGACTTCTTAAGATCAAAGTATAACATCTAAAGATCACAGCTTTTATGCACTAGCATAAAGAAACACAGAGAACTGGAGCGGTAATCCAGAACAATCCACCCTCCGCACTCGGAGAAACAGCAGTGGGACCTTTCCGTTCAGACCAGTCCAAGTTCCCAGGCACACTGTGCAGCTTTGTAGCGTGGCGGGCAACACCCCCATCGAATCCGGAAACACGGACATTCACATCGGCAATTCTGTTTCAGGATGTATGTCCTAGATAAACTTTCGTGTATGGGCAGAATGGTGTGTATATATGTATGTGTGTATATTCATGTGTAGCATTGACTAATACAACATAATACTATAACTACTTGGAAGTATTTTTAATTAAAAAAAATCCATAATAGTGAAAATGGGGCTGAGGCAAAAGGCGCTTTTTGGATTCTCCAGCATCTACATAAGAAAGCCACGCTGGTCTGCATGAGATCTCAGCACTTGAAAGGCAGAGGTAAGAGCCTCAGAGCCAGGTGGTGAGCTAGACTAACCAAATGGGTGAGCTCCAGGCTGGACAAGAGACCCCCTCAGTAAATGAAGTAGACAATGGTTGAATCACCCACATCAACTTCGGGCTGTGTTTCGGTAAATATTATAAAGGCGCGCAACCAGTTCCTGAGTGTCCACTCTGCACTTTACTGGCTCTGACTTGGGCGAATACTGCTGCTCTGCGCCGCCTGCCCCTGCTCCCTCTGACCCGGGTGCCTTGCTATGCTACTTTCTCTCAACCTTGGTTGGTTGTTCCCACGCCAGGCACACACGTCCCACAGTGGACTTAGTGCTCCCCCGCCATTGCACTTACTTTTGAACTCAGTTAAGTGTCACATTAAAGAACACACCACAGGATACCTCTGATCCAATTGATACCATTTTCCCATCTAGGCAGCACAGAATCCTGTAAACACCCATCCCTTTAAAATATTCATAATAACCTGTATCTATGCGCAGAGAGAACTTTTAACATCTGCTTCCATGTTCTCCCAGCTGCCGCTCCTCTGGCTTCTTCCTCTCTTTACAAAACTTTGTTCCTGCTCATCCTTTCTTGTTGTCCAATGATAGGCCTCCCTTGATCCTGTACCCGCCTTCCTGCATAAAGATATCATGTTCAGGCTGCCACATAAAAAGATACACACACACACACACATACACACACACACACACACACACACACACACACACACACACACACATGTACGTGTGTGCACGAACATATCGAAGTGGGAAAACTATGCTATAAAATATTATGTTGCTATGTAAAAGAATAAAGTGCCAGATGCACACATGAAATAACACGTTGAGTAGTAACAGCAAAAAACAAGGAACAGAAAATTTTCTAAGTGCATTATTTTAAAACACCAAAGACTCTCTGTATCGGTAGGCTATATAAATGTAAATGTATGTGGAAAAGGAAATGCATGTTGAGGATGAAAATGAATTTGAAGCATAGATTTAAAAAATTCCTTTTGTTTCTAAAAGAGAGATTCTTACTGTGTAGCTCTGACTGTCCTGGAACTTACTCTGTAGACCAGCCTGGCCTCAAACTCAGAGATATCCCTGCCTCTGCTTCTCAAGCTCTGGGATTAAAGGTGCTCTCCCCCACAACCACATCTGAAGCATAGATTTTAAACACACTCCAGCTGTTATCTCTAGGGGGCAAAAAAAGCAGAATTAGGCAGAGGGATGGTGAATGTGAGGGTTTAGCTTTATCCCGAAAGCTTCATCTTTCAAAGCTTAGAATATGAATGGTTACTCTATTTTTCTTTGTGTATTTCTATATTTTAATGTTTATTCTCCCAAGTTCTAAAGTACCATTTTGAGGTCTGTTCCCCCCATTTGACTTTCCAACATGTTGGTGTTGGCCTGTGAAGAAATAAGAAGCATGCGGCAGAAAGCAATTGTCATGGTTCGTGACCGAACTGCAGTGCGAATCTTCTAAACCTTTAAAACCTTATTTACATGTTTAGATTCTAAACGCCAGTCTGGTTCTTTCTATATATGAAGCCCAGGCTGGGCTCCATCTTCCTGCTTAGGCTCCTGAGGGCCACGGTTTCTTTTATGTGGACCAGTTTATGCTTGCCCCTTTGTTATATGAACAAGGCAACAACACAGAAGAGACTAAGAGCCCATCACAGAACAATGCCTCCTTCATTTTACAGAAGGCCTGGAGACCAGCTGGCAGTCACACCGTTTGCCAGTCCTGAAGCAACGATGAGAATTCCCAGGCCACATTGCAGTGCTGTGTACATCATCTTTCCTCAGCTGCCAATCTCCTTCTTCACCCCTACGCCCTTTCCCACCCCCACGCCCATCCCCCACTCCCACCCCGACGCCCATCCCCCACTCCCACCTTTACCCCTATTGCCTTAGCAGAACCATACCTCTCCAGCACTGCTCTTGTTACTCCCAACCTTCTGGTATCGACTGTATCTATTCTCCTCACAGAACGTGAACTTTTACTCCTGGCCATCCAAAACCACGTCTGATTTATCTCTGTGGCTTTGCGCATAGTAGGTGACCAACACCTATCTATTAAGTATTTTTGCAACCACTATTATCTTCAAAGTGTTGCCAGCCTGGCATGCAGGACAATATTGTCACAAGCATACAGCAATTAGACGTGTTACAACTCTTGTGGTAAAGCAATAAAGCTATGTAATATCTAACCCTCGTTTTGGACGTTATGGGACTTGAGGGACCAAGCCCTTACATCTCCACTGGGCTTTCTGATAGATCCATCATGTCAGAGATGTGCCGTCAGCATCAGCAATAGCTTCATCAGCATCATGGCAGGTGACCTGGAAAAGCACAGGCTGGTGAGCTTGGTGCTCCTTCCCTGGCTCTGCCCAGTGCCACCTTAATCTGGCACTTCCCAGAATCCAGCCCCTGCAGCGGATGCATGTTTAAAAGATTTTCACTCACATAGTCTTACCCATGGGATAGCTTCTATTCACCAGCTGGGGTTTCCGTATGTTTTATAACTTCCTACGGCTTTCTATCGGGTTTTGGTTTCTCTCCGAATCCCTCATATTAGTAAGGATTCTGAAATAATGGGAAAGGGCTCAATTCAAGCTTCATGGTAATTTAAATATCACTTTTTATAGTTCCTCTCCTCACATTTCAACAGCATCTTGTCTTCTAATATTAACACCACAGCTTGAGGCAGGCACAGACCAATTTACCTTTATGGATTCCTTGACCCCTAAAAGTCCTTGCTCTGCCTCTCAGCTTTTCACTCGGAGAGCCTGTGTCTACTTGCCCTCAACAAAGGCAAGTGACAAGGACTGAGGCGGCCCTCTTTTTTTCCCTGATGGCAGAGAGACTGTACAGATTATACGTTCACAGATCCCCCACTTTCAGTTGTCCCAATATGGAATCTGCCTATTTAGAGGACATGAGAATTAGAAGATTTGATTTTTAAAAATGTCACCAGACATACAGAATAAATTTATTGTGAACTTACTAAATTAAAAAAATCACTGTGGGTGATGTATGAAAAAAAAAGCCAATCCTATTACACACACACACACACACACACACGTACACACATACACACATACACACACATATAATTGTATAAATATTAATTTTATTAGAGATAGCTTCAAAGAGTGTTGATTTCCTCCTGAATTCAGAGAAAGTATTTAGGGGAGTATTTGATATCGAATAGCTTCCTGTATATTCTCAGCACCAAATGAATGGCTAATTAAATCTGTTATACGAAAACATCATAGCAGATGGTCCTTCCCATTAATGAGTATGTAATGAGATAACAGACATGCGGAAGAGAGAGACATGAGGGATGCAGATCAGCTGGGCCGTGGGTAATTTGTCTCGGGATCCAAAGGTCAGCCAATAGAAAAGCTGCTGTTGGAGCATTGGGTCTGCTTGCCTGTTGGTCACCCACAAATGTCGCAAATGTTACACTCGAATGATTGAGTCCTCTGTGTACAGCGCCCCAGAAAAACACCCTATCGTTCACACAGCGCTTTAAAAAGACTGATTTCATTTAGGTTTAAGAGTTGTAATGACAAAAATCCTGCACTACATTACAAATACAGTATGACTCAGATCTTAGGGTTTTGTGCAAGAGTTGGACAAATTTATAAGTTAAAAATAAAAGAAAGCTGTTATCAGTGGGGAGCGTCTAGGTCAGAGGTAAATGTGCACGGAGAAGTCCAGACTGTCACTGGCCTCTTCCACTCCATGTCCAGCCACCTAGCTGCTAGATCTGCCCATCCAAACTAGCCCCGGGACAACTCCGCAGCGGAGTTACACCACAGGGTCTAGCTGCCAATTCTTGTCTCCTCTCTGGCACTTTGTTGTGCCATATCCCCCAGACTTCCATTTCTTTATCTTTAAGGGGGCTTGTGTGACTTCTAACTATGCACAGATCCCTTCCCCCTCTAAACATTACTCCCAATAGATACGTTTTTTCCCCCGTATAATTAAACCATATTTGACAGTGCTGGTTCATTCACCTCTCTAAGAAAATCCTGACAGGGAGGACACTATACTGAGGGGGCTAGATAAAATATCATGTTAAAAAGTAATGCTTCCTGAATTCTAGCAACACACACTTAGAAATGAAACGGGTTAATAACAGTATTTTCTTTACAGTGGCGGAAAGACACTATGAAATAATTAACAAGAAAGGTACAAAGAAAGGCACAGGGATGTATAATGTATAAATAATATATAATATGTATGTGACATGTGTAGCATTGGACTGAATAACATACAGAACCGTCTCTGCAATTGGAAGGGTGCTTTATAATAGCAGGGCGACCAAAACTGTACTATAGTAACCTTCCCAATCACATTCTTGGAAACAAGCCCCTTCTTGCTCAAGCACAACCCCCTCCATGGGTGCACACCACCCCCCTCTACAGCCTCACACAACACATGCACAGACTTCACCCCCGCGCTCACACTCAGACCCATATGCAGTGCCACTGTGGATAAGAGAAAAGCTTGTTGCACTGGTTTCTCAAGGAGATGGATGTGGGATGACGGGCTTACACGAAGGAACGTGGGCAGCCAGTCTTAGATACAACGCTTAGCTGCTTTTGCTTGTAGTCGTCAGGTCTTATTTTAATAATTTAAAAATAGCAAATGGATTAGAAATATCAAAAAGCACAAAAGAGTTCATGTGCATCTTTGATTGCTGTTGTGTTTGCTTCAAAGTTCAGATCCAAATTCTGTCTGTCACCCAAGTAAGTTATTTAGTCTCCCTGTGACTTATTTTCCTCATTTGTTAAGACACAGGAATAATGATAATTCTAGTACCTGGCTGGTAGGGTTGTGAAGTAAAATGATCATCAAATGTCTGAGGTACGGCTTGACAAACAGTACGTGCTCCATAGCATTATTCATGACTACCGCTGATACACAGGCTTGGGAACTACTCCCCTCCTCGCATGCTGTCAACGCAACTGTACTCCGTTGAGTTAAGAAGAAAAGAAGGGGATTTGATTTAAACAGTGCTGCTGCCCCACAAGGTTGTCACTAACCCATGGGTCAGTGAGTTGTAACCCAGGGTAGTCGTTAAAAGGATATGGAAGGCAAAGGGATGTAAGGTCAAGTGGTGCTTATATCAAGAGCACCCAGGGATTCACACAGGCATGTGGGAGTACCCGTGTGTGCATATGTGTGTGTGTGTGTATATGTGTGTGTGTATATGTGTGTGTGTGTGTGTGTGTGTGTGTATGTGTGTGTGTGTGTATGTGTGTGTGTGTGTGTGTATATGTGTGTGTATGTGTGTGTGTGAGTGTGTGTATATATGTGTGTGTATGTGTGTGTGTGTGTGTGTATGTGTGTGTGTGTGTGTGTGTGTGTGTGTGTGTGCATGTGTGTTTACAGGCATGAGCACAAACATGATCATGTACAAACTGGAAGAAAGCAGTACAACTTAGAATAAATGCTCACAGGAGCTGGTTAAGCCGGCAAAGGTGAGGTCAGAATGCCACACAGTCACGTTTTCTGTCCCAAACACCATAGGGAAAGAAGGGCCGTCTGCATGCTCCTTCACACACCCCAAGCCTTACAATTTATTTCACTGTGTCTGATGCTGGCAGGGAAGCACTTATTTATTTAAAATTACCCAGAACATAGCACAAAGAGCTATTCTGTGGGAACGAAATGTATCTGGAGCACAATACCCCTCCTGCACTTTTGACGCACAGTGACCATGGAGGAGGTAACAGGAAGCATCTTTTGTTTCTGGATGCTGCAGGAGGAGATGGAACAAAGGCCTATGAATGTAGCTCTGAACCTCTGTGGGGGTGCACGTGGCTGACTAATGTTCCCTAGCCCTGCGTGCCTCTAAATGCAATTCCCAGCCCACTGGCCATTACTTCATCTCATTCTCTACCACCCAAGAGAGCATTTCAGGATACAAATGAGTAAGACCGACACTGGAGAGGAGAACCTTGGAGACATTCCATTTTTTAATTAAAAATGTAATGCATGAATATATTCCCATTTTAAAGGGGGAAGACCAAATGGGAACAGATAGAGAGAGGAGCTCTGCCCTACCCTAGCTCCTGCCTCCACAGAGAGAAGTCTTTGTGTTAGCAGCAATATTAACATGTAACAATAGCAACAATGTGTTGTGCTACATTTGTATCTTTTAACTTTTGTATCTTAATTTACATACAAGCCTTTATGTACACAGGTGCTCATATATACAAATCTGCACATATATGTTAGATAGTTTTTGTTGTCCCGCCTTTTTCCTACCTAATACCAGAAGTATTGTCCATGAGTACAGACAGACCATTTAAAAGCCCAGGTTATCCTGAAAATTGTACCAGTTTATGTTTTCGTCACAAGAGACAGGGCAAATGTTACTCATTCAAAAGACCTTACCTTGCCCTCAACTTTCCCCTCCTTCCCCCTCACTTAACACTGCAGAGTGAACAAGCAATGGGTTATACACGAACAAAAGAAAGAGCAGGACTTTGTCTCCACTGAGCATATCACCAACATTTTCTACCAGTTCAGCATTTATACAACTTATACCCTTCTTCCTCTGTAATGGTTAAATATTTCTAAACCAAAATGGACCACTTTTAGCGTAACAGAGAGCGCTTTTCATGACATCTTTTGATGGTTTTATAATTTTGCTATTCACTATGTTTAGTTCTTTAGTGTGTTGGGGCATTTGGACACTTGATCATACATGTGCTAGAGGTATTTATTTCATGTATTGGCTTGAAATGGGGGTAATTTATTAGGTTATATATCAAGCTCTATTCTACTTTTTATTCTGCCAATACCACACTGTTTCTGGTACTAAGGTTTTATAATATATTTAGTAATATATTTAGACATCTGATATGGGTAGCCTTCCCTCATCCTTTTTTTTTTTTAATATAGAGATTGTCTCAGGTATTCCTGGAGAATTAGTTTACCAAGCTCACTTCATTGGTATTTCATTAAAATGTATCAATGAGTAGGGAAAAATGAATACCCACAATGCACTAAGTTTCTTATCTAGAGAAGACCTTTTCACTTGCTTAGATTTCCATTCAAAATTTCCAGTAGCATTCTGAACATTTTTCTTCCACACAGTTTTTGCTTATCTCTCTGTTCTCTCGCATATAGTACTTTGCATCCCTGCTTATGAAGGTGAAATATTACAGTTTATTTCCTACTGTCTAGGTTCACAGGAGTCAGGAAACAAAACAAAAAGCAAAGCCCACCCAATTCTTCCTGTGACGAACGGAGTAACTGCAGCTTTGCTCCTGTGCCAACAGTCTCTTGATGATCCATTTCCAGGAACGGTGCATCTGAATTGATTCCTTCATCAGAATGATCTCCGAGACATGACACATCAAAGTGACTACCCTTTAGCCTTTGCTTTGGGACACTTATTTACTGGGGGAGGAGGCAATTAGGCCAAGCCCTGAGGCTCATGTATGTTCAATCATGCTGGGGCCTAAGAAGAACAAAGCCATGTGGCTGGAATTCCTTCTCTCTCTTTGTATATTTACCTCTGATGTTTTATTTTGATTTCCTTCTGCGTTGAGCCTTTATTTTTATGTAACTAAAGATGTTTATATTATGTAATATTTTATGTACATAGTAAAACACACAAAATAACTTGATCAAAATTTATAGCGGGGTCATTTAGCGTGACCCAGGTTCAATAACTATTTATTGCTATATTTAATTCAAGATTCTTTTATTACCGTTTTTGTTAGTTCTAAGGATGTTACATGAGTTCATTCTTCCAAATGCAGCCAAAGCACACCCTTCCCTCCCAACTCCTTCTGATGGTAGATTCCTCATTTTCATGCATTTTTTATTTTTATGCACATCTCTGAGCTATATTTATTAATACCTTGAACTCCCACATAGCATGTAACTACAACAATGCATGTAACCTTTGTAGTTTGCAATCACGGACTCTAGAAATTTTCTTTCTTGACATTTTCTTTTTCCCCTTCCTTTGCCATTTCTCTTTCCATGTCGCCTAGCTGGCTCAGAACTATGTGGCTTAGGCTGGCTTCAAACATATGTCTAAGTTCCCGTCTCTACTTCCCAAGTGCAGGATTTAGGTCTGCACCATTGCACCTGGCCTGGGCCAACTCTCTAATGCTGTTCTTCGTCCCTTTGTTTATATCACGTTGGCCAGAAACCAGCCCAGACATGTGGATAAACCTAGTTAACCAGGAAACCTGAAGAATGTAATTTTCTTTAAGATATCCATCCACAAGCCTAGCATAAAAAAATAAACTAAAACAAGACAAACAAATAGCCCAAAGCCGGTTTATATTGCTACAAGAGAAGATAATGGGTTCCAACTATTCATCCTTACTCAAAGCTTCTATGCCATTTATTGTAGATTTCTAATATATGCCTTTATTACATTAATGAATTTATTTTCTAATTAAGCATTTTAAAATTGTACTTAGCTGGAGTTGAGTTTCACCAATCTATTCTTTGTTATCTCTTAAAATGACTTTGTTAAGTTAATTTCGGTAGGCAAATTTTCTTCTAAAATAAGGTTTATAATTTTTTTTTAAATGGACAAATAAATGGACCGTAGACCCTCCCCCACCCAGTCTATACATGCCCATAAAGTGACTTTGACTTTATGAATATCCTCTTTAATCTGATGACGGAACGGATTACAATGGCAGCCAAGCTAATGTTAAACTATCCTTGCATTCCATAGACAAATTTTAATCAATATTTTGACCCTTGCATCATTTAGAAAGACACTGTTTTCTTCTGAAATAATACAGGAGTTAAACTGGCTTACACTGTTGCTATGCGCTATTGTTTGTATGAGTTTGTGAGAAATGTGCTACCCATTTAGAATCAGTGGGGCTTGAGATCTTTATATTCTGGAAATTTTATATAACCTAAAGTAATTTAAGCAATTTAAGTATTTAATGCAATTCATTTATGAAATCATTTTTAAGGGCAGTATCTTTGACTACTCTGGTAACTGTGTCTAAGAGACAATTCTGTCTCTTGAGTAAACTTTGGAGTAAATTTCTGGGAAAACCTTTTGCTAGAGAAAGAGAGAAGTCAGCCTTATCATTCTTTCAAGGTAGGCTTTCAAATCTCTTTGTACCAGATTCATAGCAAGCTTTTAACTTTATGCTGTTTGTCTGTGTATTTCCCTAATGGTCATATTATTTTTTTCCTTTTGTATTTCTTAAATTGTATACGAATGGTTTCACTATGACAATTCAATATGCACACCTCACGGCTTGCTCCTACTGGTTTCACTAGTCCCAGCTGTGCCCATTCTTCTTACCCTGCTCTCCCTCTTTCCTGAATTAGACCCCAGTTTCTGCTTTGATGTATGTATAAGTTCTTACCCCTCTATGTTAAGATCTCATCCTCCCATCTGAAGATCTTTCCTCTCTTCTTTAACACCTCCCATTCCCCCCAACACACACACACACACACACACACACACACACACACACACACACACACACACACACACACACGGAGGGAGGGAGTAGAAGAGGGAGAGAGAACATTTTAAAGCACAGGTTCCACCTATGAGTAACAATACATGGTATTTGTTTTCCTGAGTTCGGCTTCTTTTACATAACAAAATGACCTCTTGTTATCTCTTCCTGGGAGAAGGCCAGTACTTTCTGTTATCTCTTGCTGGGAATGGCCAGCACTTTCACATGTTTGTGTACCTTTCCGAGAACTGGAAGAGGCCACGGGAGGAATTTCTTTCAGGCATCTTTCCCACTTCAATATTTTCTGCTTTCAGTTCTTTCTCTCTTCTAACTGGCTCTCTTGTTCTTCCTCTATCTTGCTGCAAAGCATATTTAGGTCACTGTGTCAGACATGGCCGACTGGTTGCTCATCCTCATCCTTCTTTGCCTTGTTCACTTGCAACGCTAGTTGCAGTTGGTTGCCAGACTCAATTTCCCACATATTCACAGAACTAAGTATGCATGTGCTCCAGGGATGATAATTCTTGTAGGGGTAAAACTAAGAAAGACATTGTTATTGCTCAAAAAGGCAGAGAAGCACACAAATACTTTCTCTCTCCAAACAATGTAATGCAAAAGAGTAGGGAAGACTCAACCCAGGTCTATTCATAATAACTAGAATTAGAAACAGCCTAGGTGTCTATCAGCCAATGAATGAATAATAAAAATGTGGTGTATTTATACAGTGGAATATTATTTAGCTGGTAAAAAGAAAACGATGACATTTACAGGTACATGGATGGAGCTAGGGGGAAAATCAACTTGAGTCAGGTAACACAGATCTCCAAAGATAAATATTTCTTTTTATATGTGCACGGTAACCTTAAAGCATCAATATGTGTGCTTAAAATCTGGATAACAACAGAAGTTAAGAATTGGTGGGGAGGAGACACTCTTCCAATAAAGGGAAATAGTATATACTGTTTCAGACAGAGAGGCAAAAAGCAAACTGCAAGAGGATTAATTGGGTGGAGAATGGGAGAGAAGGTTAAAGGAGGGGCTGTGGGCAGGAACAGCTAACACTAAAGGGCATTTGAAAAACTATTTGGAAACCTAGTACTGTAGATGCCTCCTAGTACTGTACGCTCCATGTGAGAGGAATCCAAGTGTAGTCTAGACAAGAGGAGAGACAGTGCTCCAACTAGACATCTCATGTCACAGGTCAAACATCCAGTGCCAGGGATGAGTTAGATCTTACTGTGTCATTCGCCAAAGGGACCCCATTGATGATGAATGTGTGTGTGTGTGTGTGTGTGTGTGTGTGTGTGTGTGTGTGTGTGTATCAGAGAAATCGAGCTGGTGCCTAACTGGATGGCTCACCCATACTGGCTAATGCTCAGGGAACTAGATGGTACTCTGTAAAATACCACAGAATAAAGGTAACCATCCAAAGCACTCAGTTCCAAACCCTGTGACCTACAACTGTATGAAATAGTGGCACCAAAGAAGTGGGAGTAACCAACAATTTTGTAATTGGGTTTAAGGCCTATTCTATGAAATGGAACCCATATTAGACACTGCTTAAGTGGACAGGAACCTAAGACAGGACCAGTCTTGTGCCTAGATGAAAACCTACTACTAATGTCTGCTAAAGGAACACAGCACTAAAATGTCTCCGAGTGACATCGGGTTATCTCCATAGATCGAGTGCCTTGCTCAGGTTTCATTGGATAAAGTTCTTGCAGTAGATGGTAACTAACACAGAAACCCAGAAATGGAGACTGTACAGAGGGTGAGAGAGTTCGGGATTCATAAATCAAGACGGTTTACACAGAAGAGGAGGCAGAAAGACCGTAAGTGCCACTGGTGACCGATGACTCCAAGAAAGCGGTGTCTTTTAGACATAATGAGACGGATACACATATGAACTCACAGAGACCGTGTCTCACACACACAAAATGGTACAGGTTCAAGTTTAGCACTAAGAGCAGTATAGACATAGAGTCCCCATCCCTAACCAAGAGGCTGTCTGCAGTTGATGCTTACTGGAAATTCAGTTTCCTCCAGTGGACACTCTTGCTGGGGATTTCAGATGCACTCGGGGCAGGCCTTGTGCCCAGGAAGAGTTGCCAACACAAAGGAATTAAACGGGATTTTGGTCTCACTTTGCTTCTTTCTTTCCTCTTTAGAAATTTTAGTCTTATCGACTTTTTGCTTACTTCTCGCTCTCCCTCTCCCCCTCTCCTACCCCCACCCCTCTGTGTTTTGTTTGTTTTTAAAGACAGAACATGAAAACAGAGTTAAGAGGTATGTAGTTAAATATCAGTATTCTGCTATGCACTCAGAAATATAGAAAGAATCCTCTGTTTTGATACCATTACACTAAATATTCCCTGAATATTTGGTGCTTTAAAATCCAGGCATAAACAGGAGAGGTCGTCATGTTTGCTCTCCTAGGGCTTCCGGATTCAGACAATAGAATAAAGCACACATATTTTTATGGTAGCTACAGCCCAGAGCATGTTATGTGGTCGGTGCCTAAGTGTTCATCCTCTCTGCATCCTGTTCCAGCTGGCTGAACGGATCCAGTGCAATGGCACACATACATGAGGACGGGAGAAGACAAGTGGAAGCAGCAGAAAGGGTGCAGGTCTGTGTAACGATGGCCTCGTAAGAAAACAATTGTCACAGGAGGCTTCATCTGGAAGAATCATTGCTTGGGAAGCCTGCCTGTTTGCAAATGAAGAAATGGACCAGGAGAGATGCAACGGTGTGCTGAAGGTCTTCGGGAGAGTCTGAGGCGGAGCTGCTCCCCTCCGTATGTTCTGAAGTTTTATTGCACTAGTTGGTTTATTCTG
Organism: Micromys minutus; assembly: GCF_963924665.1. NCBI lineage: Eukaryota > Metazoa > Chordata > Mammalia > Rodentia > Muridae > Micromys > Micromys minutus. The sequence continues at coordinate 32,144,700 of NC_137959.1, read as the reverse complement.
GTTGAAGCAACTGGTGATTCTTAACTTACTCACACATAGCCTATAATATAACTACCCCCACTGTCATATCCCTTGGTAGTATTACACACATATGTAATATTATATACATACATATATATTACATAATATATATGTATATTTGTATGTGTATAACATACCTATGTATGTATAAATTTATCATATGTATTAAAACAGCACATATAATACATTTTACACACATATATAATATTATATATATATTATATTATGTATGTATATTTGTATGTAATGTCATGCCTATATATGTATATATCATATATATTATATAATGATACATATGGTACATTTCACAGACATACATATATAATTATATACATGTGTGTATATTTGTACATGTACATGTCTATATATGTAAGTATATGGATCATATGATTTATATGATACATTTTATATATACACATACACACACACACTTACCAATCTTAATCGACCACTCCTCAGGAATAACACCTGACTTCCTGATGTTCTTCTCTCTCAGCCTTCCTCACAGATTCACCTCCTCTTTCCTTTCTAAAAGCCACCTTGCTGGAGGCTGATACAGTGACTCTGTAGGACCGACTTGAACACTTACTTCATCGAGATCATTGTAGGAAGGAAAAACAAGTCCATATTCTTCGTTTCAAACAACAAAATGCCGAACAAGGAAGACTTCCAATAAGCTTTTTGGTCTGTCTTAAAGGGAAAATTATCTATGCTGCTTAAATCTGAAATAATGACCCAATGCATACAAACACAACAGCAATATGCACACACTAGAATCTTTTGAGAAAAAAAAACACCCTCCATTGAGAAACTGCTCCTTCCCCGCTCCTGTGGGCAAGCCTATGGCATTTCCATGATTAATGGGTGACATAGGTGGTCCAAGCCCACTGTGGTGGGGAGACCCTGGGCTGGTGATCTTGGATGCTTTAAGACAACAGACTGGGCAAGGCAAGATGAGAAAGCCAGAGTACAGCCCTTCCCCAGGGCTCTGCTTTCTTTCCTGCCTTGGGTTTTCTGCCCTGACTTCCCTCGGTGAGGAATGGTCACTTGGAAGTGTAGGGTGAACTAAGCCCTCTTCCCGGGTTTTTTTCAGTCACCGTGTTCACAGCAACAGAAACCTACGAAGATGCTTTTCTATAGGATCTGGTGAAAGCCTAACTTTTGCAAGTCTCACCTGTGACTCCACTCCAACTGAAAGATTCTCAAACAAAGCTGCTCATCTGAAGAACATGCAGAACGTGTGAAGAAAGTACAATCACAGGGTGGGGTGGGGGAAGGCACGGGGCCAGTGACTGCGACAGTATGACAGGCCTTTGCTGGGTCTTTTCTTTTTTCTCAGATGGCTCTTCTAAAAGAAAATTGGATATTTGGATGCTGAACTCAAGGCCCCAAAGGAAATTCAAATTAGCATTATATCAGCTGTAGCATTTTCAAGAAAAGAAAAATCATCTCTGAGAATTTCCTCCAGAAGAGGCCACTTTCAACAATACTTCTGTAATGTTTATATTGCACATCTCTGTGGCATGGGGAATATTTTAAAAGCACAGCACCAATAGCTCCAACATTGGGATTACTGAAAGCTACAGTGGTAAGAGTGTCATATGAATTCAGAACCAAGAAATAGACTGCATACAACAAGAAAGGCTTTGGAAAAGAAGCAAAGTGTTAGCCAGGCTTTGAGGGGTTAAGATTCACATGTGTGGAGCAGAGCTGATGTCCAGTCGGAAGTTCTGGCCCAGAGGCACCAGGCTGCTCTACTTGGCTGCTGTTCCGTGTGAATCTATTCTCAGTGGCTGTTGTACTCAGTGTACATGTCACATGGGTTGTTGGGTATTCTAAAGTCACCCCCAAGCACATTCTTGGACACAGATGCAAACATTGGGTGGTCGGGGAGAAGTTCAGCTCACCCAGGTCTTCCAAAAGTGACAAATAAATTGACCACACAAAGAAATTGCATTCTCAAATTATCGTTCTGTCTCGGGCACACGAATATGGGGCAGGGGGAGGGACATCTCTGTTTCCTTGTTTGCTTTTTCTCATCATGCTGAGGATCAAACCACCCAGGGCTCTCTTGTGCACGCCAGGAAAGCGCTCTACCGCCAAGCCACACCTCGGGCCCAGTATCAGCTGTGAACTTTATTGCCATATAGGCACAGCCATCAGAGGGACAGACATGATCAGTGGGCACAAATGATGGCCACAAGGGGTGTGGGGGGGTTATGCTGTCACTCAGAACTCTCTTCTCAGACCAAACTTCAAAGCAATCTCATCAAGAAGTAGCAGAACAAGGCCGTCTTCCTAGCAGGCATTGCTGCTGTTTCACCTTTGGAGGGAAGTAGCCTCAGGGACATGAAACCAATTTTCAGCAGTGATTTGCTACAGTATTGAATACACATCTCAACACCCTCCTAGATAGAAAAGAAGGACCTTCTTATTCAGGAACAGTTTCCTTTAGGTCAGCAGACACTCAGGGAACGATTAGACTCCTTATAAAGCCTTGGTACCTAGAATAGTGCAAAGTCAATGTAATATGTGTGTGTGTGTGTGTGTGTGTGTGTGTGTGTGTGTGTGTGTGTTTAATATGTGAGCCTTTTCCAAATTGTCATCAGCTTTCTGACAAGCTATAAAAGAAGCTATTGTGGAGGACTGAAGGAGCAGCTGATTTTCAAAACAGTAAATCAAGCCTTGGTCAAGAGTCCTGATGAAGAGAGAACAGGACTCTTGCTGTGTTTATGAGTGGCTCAAGACAGCTTTAATACACATCAATCACTGGTAGGCAGCCTGCTCTGGTCCATGCCCCAGACTCTCAGTGTGACCTTTTGTGAGTCACCAGAAGGCTTTTAGGCTCCGCTACTCAGCTGAAAACAAAGCCAAGGAAAGAAACCTCTATGAAAAACAGGCACTGCATTGCTAATGAGATTTCCTCCAGGGGAAATAAATTCCTCACCTCTACAACCCCCTCCCTGTGGCAGCCCCTACTCTAGACTGCCAGGAAGACCCACGTATTCAAGAGAAGGTGAACATAATGGGAGTGTCACAGGAACCTGGCCAGGCTGCCCTCTGAGCTTCAGGTTAAAACGAAGAAAGAACCCAAGTCTCACTCAGCAAGGCAGGAGAAGGTAGAGCTTACTACACTTGAGAGCAGTCGCTTTGGGTTCAAAACCTCTCACTCAGCTATGGGTTTGCTGAGACTTGCAGGGCGCTGGCCGATGAATCTCCACATCTAAACAGTTTGCAGTAAAATAATCAGTACTTGGAAACATTTCTGTCCCCCCTAAGCAAAAGCATTCACCATGGTGAAGCTCTCTGCTAAAACCCTAAGGTTAGAGTCACATGAAAGTGTAGCAAATGCGATCTGTGAGTAGGGCGAAACTTGAAGGTGGGACAGCAGCTTCCTATGAGGGGCAGTAAGCCTGTGGGGTGGGGGTAAGTAGGGGGATTGAGGGGGTACTGGGGGAAGGCTAGGCTTGGAAATACCACCAGCTTTCTCAACCAGTAGCTTTCTCCTATTGAAGCAGGCCACAGGAGGCCAACAAAACCTTCGGCCTCAGAGGATGAGCTTGTACTTCTGTTTTTAACATTGGCAGTGCCATGATCACTTCCTAAACCCTCCCTCAGAGCCCCACTTGGCACACGGGGTCTCCTTTCTGAGGCCCGGCCTCTTGGTAAGGTTCCACATGACTGAACGCCACCGAATCAGTTAGTCTATTTAGAGGCTTGTAAGAAAAGCTGAGGCCATCACGGCTCCAAGGCAGGCTGCCACCCTAGAGCCTCAGTCGAAACTAATGGGGGTTTAAAAGGGAGATCAGAAAATATCATGCAGATAAAATACAGAGATAGGAGGAAAGACCATAACCTCAATCTGCAAAACGTAATAGCTTTGTCAAAATAAAAGCCAAAGCTAAACTCTCCTGCTGCTGCGCACCTTCTAGCTCAAGGGAACTGTTCAAGCAGAGAGGCATTTTCTATTAGGGCGAACTCTGAATGCAGCAGGGAGAAACCCAGCCATAATATCTGCACAACAGCCCCTCCATGCAAACGCTATTCTGGTAATGGGAAATTTTAATGATGTAAAGCGGCAAGGTCACACGATATGTCCAGGCAGCCCTTGGAAAGACACCGCCTCTGCAGATATTACAGAAGAGAGCTCGGAATTGCTCTTGGTTCATTAGGCTTTGCCTCCGGGTTTTTTTTTTTTTCTTTCTTTCTCTCTTTCCTTCCACTATTAACTACAAACAAGGTTGAGGGTTCCTGTTACTCCATCCCTTGTATGTGATGCAAAGAGGTGAAGGGCAGGGTTTGTAAATAGGGCTCAGATGTGTTTTTATAATACTTGAAATATTCTGAGTCACCTTAACTATGAAAATTGCAGAAGCCTTATCAATGTTGCAGTATTTTTTTCCTTCCCTCATATAGATAAAGGCCCTCTATGCACATAAATATACACGCATGGCGTCGGCAGCTTCCCTCCCCTCTGCAGAGCAGCACATCTTAGTGTGCCTCCTTCTCCCAGCTTTATGACCCCATTGAGATCCCTCTGACTGTTTTCTTCCTCGTTACATTTTGATATTTCAAAGCATGGCCTGGATCTCACTCCCATCTCCCCGCTCCACATTATTAATGAATTGGAAAGCAGACATCATTAGTTTTCGGAGACCATTTCTTTTAAAATTTACAGACCCCTTCATCTGAATCCCGGGAGACAGTCTGCTGTTCTCATCTTAGAGTCTTATTAGCATCATACCTTCTGTGTCCTGCCATGCAAACCGCACGGCTATGCACTTTCTAGCACTTGACCCTTTTGCGGACGGAATTAATTTACTCTTTGAAGATGCAGCGGCGTGCTGTTGGGCTTGTTAAAGAAAGAAAAGCCAAGCAAGGAGATAGCAAAGCAAGCCAAGGAAAATTCTGTTTAAAAGCAAGCTCTTGTAAGCCTTGCGAGACGGAGGCCAGGGAGAGAAACTAACAGCCTGTAACTATGGATGGGAACAGGCAAATTAGCTGATTAACAGGGAACGTTCAGAGTTTCTGTATCCAATCTAACAAACACTGGAAGAGGTCCCTGGTATGAACTACACTGCAGGAATTACTTCATACTCAAGTCTATTATTCCTAGAAGGCCTTTGGTTCGATTTAGCCCAGGTCAGCACTTGAAGACAGGGTAGGCAATGGGTTCAGATTTTGGCAAGCTATCTAACCTCCTGAGGTCTCTGAGACTCGGTCACTCACTGTTCCTTTGTGGTCCAGTGTGAGAAAAATATCCCTTTCATCATGGAACCTGACTTCTAGTATGGAAGTAAAGAGAAAAACCATAACTGATAATTAAAAATGTAACTACATGTGGAAAGGAAATTAGGCCGTTAAAAAAATAGGCATTGTTAAGAATCAATGTTTGAAATGGGGGGAATCTGTTTTCCCTGAACTTGGTGGAGCAAGCAAGGCCTGTGAAGATCTCAAAGAGGCGTTCCAGATAGAAGGCAAAGCCCACAAGACAAGCATAAGCCAGACACATTGAGAGAACATGAGCTGAGCTAACGTGGCTAAGTACAGTACAGTAGCCCGAGAACACCAGGAGGAGGAATTGGTAGCAACCAGGAGCAGATGCTGCTAAGGACAAGACAAGGTATTTGTAATTTTATCCTGCACTCACAATACAAGCGAAGGTACTTTAAGAGCGCTTCTGGTACTCTGTCAGGGACAGGCTAAAGGGTGGTTTTATGGTTTGGATCTAAAACATTTCCCCCAAACATATAGGTTAAAAGCTCGGTCTTCTAACACAACAGTGTTCAGAAGTGGCTCCTTTAGAAGGTGACTGAGTCCTGAGGGCCCTAACCCATCTGTGGGTCAATCCATCTTTGAGTTCACAGCCTGCTCTGGAGGCACTGGAGGAAGTAGGTCGCTATGAGGGTGTTTCCATGAAGAGCATCTCTCAACCCCAGTGCTTTTCCCTAACTCCCTTTTTGCTTCCCAACCTCCATGATGTAAGGGGCCTCATCCAACAACATGATGTTCTGCCTCTCACTGACCAGAAGAAAATGGAGCTACAAGCCATGGTCTACACTCCTCTAAACTGAGAGCCAAACTACACCACTCCTCCTCCATGTTTTTCTATCAGGGATTTTGTCATTCCAACAGAAAGCTGACCAACATACATGGAGATGTAGAACAGAAACAGGGACACCAGGCAGGTTACCACAGGAGATTAACCAGCAGATGGGTGTGGAGTCTAAGACCACAGAGGTGGCAGTGGGCTAACTTAATAGGGGTTTCAGGATGTAGAGACAGAGGTAAGAGACTTTCTGAGGCAGATGAAGGATTAATGCTGCTTCTAACTGAATGACCGAAGACCGGATGTGAAACTAACTGAAGATAAAATCAAAGACTGTTAAATGGTTCAACTGGATAGGATGGGAGATTATAGTTAAAGTATGAAATAAAGAGGATATTGTGATGCTTACCTTTCACACAATATACTTAGATGTCAGAATGAGTTCAGACAGCCAAAGCCCAAGGATGGCTTTTGAGGATACTCCGGAGAGGGGGGAAGTGTGGGGGACAACAAATGAAACTGGAAAGGAATGGCCAGTGCTACAGAATTACCCTATGGCTGGCCCACTGTTTGCAAAAGGAGGTTGTAATCAGCTTCCTAAAACACCACTGAGAGAAACAGGAACTGAGAATCAGCTGTGTTGGTAGGGTGGAAGGCACCAGCCACCTCAGCAGGAGAATTCTTCCAGTGGAGACATGTGACAAGGACCTGATTGGAGGCAAAGAGACGAGGGGAGAGAGGAAGAGATGGCAAGCTGAGACAGTCTACTGGAACGTCTTCTCAGAAAGAAAAGGAGAAAATGGGTGCTCGTTTTGAGGTGAAGGAAAGGTCTTATGTAGGCTGGGAGCAACCGCAGAATGTCTATCAGTCACTAAGGGCAAGTGGAAAAGACCTAGGAAGTCTTGGGGTGGGGGGAAGAAACCAGAATCAGAGGACATGGTATGGAAAAATACAATTTCAATAAAAATTTAAAACAATATACAGAAGAATAATTCTATTAGAAATAAGAAAATATGAGCAGCTGAGCCAGGGTGTGAGGTTTAAGCACAAAGGGAAGGGAAGATGGGATCCAATTCTCAAATCAAGGCGCCTGCCTTCAACAGGATCAGGAACATGGTTCTCATTGCAACAGTCGGGAGGTGGTGGCTCAGTGCTGGAGAGCTGCCTGTGGGAAGAAGTGGCTCTCTATTGTCAGCTCCTCATTGCTCAGTGAAATGAGACATGAAGTTATCATCTAAAGATGCAAAATTCTAAGACTGCTTCAAATTTGTACTAAAGCGTTTTAAATGAGACCAGTCCACATGGTAGTAGTTCCTGATGCACGGGTGAGAATAAGCAATGGATAAGCTTGGGGCATTAGGAGGTATATTAGGGAAAATGGCAAGGGCACACATGGCTGGGTGATTACATATATCAAAAGACCTCTCAAGATTTTTGCATTGACTTGGAAGGCCAGGGTAGTATTTTTTTAAAGATATTCAATTGAAAAAAGCTGTTAGAATTGACTTTTTAAAAAAAGTAGCCTTGGCTGGCCTGAATCTCATAGAGATTCATTTGTTTCTGCCCCCTGGGTTCTGTGATGAAAGGCATGTAAAATGTCTGTATTTTTAAATAGTTAATTAATTAATTAATTAGTTTCCCTCTCTCCTCTCCTCCTAGTCCCTTCCTCCATCTCCTTAATTCTCCCCTACAACTCACCCACCTTCTCCTCCCCCATTTCTGTTCAGAAAAGGACAGGCCTCCCATGGATGTCAACAAACTATGGTGTGGAATTGCAATAAGTCAAGCTGCAGTAAGTCTAGGCATGCCCTCTCCTATTAAGGTCAGAAGAGACAGCCCAGTAGTAGGAAAGGCTCCCCAAGGCAGGCAACAGAGTCAGAGATAGCCCCTGTCCCCAATTACTTACTTTGTCCTTATTATGTCCCGGGGATCAAAACCATAAGCCATGTCCCGGCTGAAGAGGAATGTCTGTGGGCTGGAATTAGACCTGATGGCTTTTGAGAAGGTAGGGCATCTGTCCCAGCTTGATCCATGCTCTTTGGAGTAGCCTTGTCAACCCCTTGCTTCATAGACTGTGGTCATTGAAACTATCACTTGGGGACTTTCAAATGTCAAAAGTCCCAGGCTCTGTTTCAGAACTACCAAATTCAAAGATGAATTCTAAACACAATTCCAAGCCATGCCTTGTGTATATTAAAGCATTGTTTGATATAATTTCTAAGAGTGAAGCTGATAAAATTATGGGTAAAAAGGGGTTTTTTTTTCTTGTAGAAAAACCTTCCTGGGTAAGAAATGGTCTGACCAGTGAGTGATTCCAGTATGGAGGAGCAGGATTTAGTTCTGAGGTAACTCTGGGGTACCTATAGCTGCATTGGCCATGTCTTTTTTTAGGTAACAGTATAAACAGAGATGAAAGAATTCAATTTTTGTAAACTTAGAACAGCAAAAGATGAGGTATACAAAATATCAACCTAGTATAACTCTAAGGCTGAGAATATTGACATGATTCTAGATATATTAAGTAAAATAAAATAGACCAGTAAAATTAATTTTTGTGTTGGCGAGATGGTTTGGGGGATAACGGGGCTTGCTTCTAAGCCCAGTGACCTGAGTTTGATCCCCATAACTCTTGCAAAGGTTGAAGAAGAGAAGCAACTCCATAAAGCTATGCTCTGACCTTCACACCCACTCTGTGACCCCCCCATGCAAACTCCCTACTCTCACATCTCACATACCTACAGAAACAATAGGTTTGAAAGACGAAAAATAAATTTTACTTTAACAACGCAGTCATCGGAAATTCTAAGATTTCTATGAGGCTCATATGACAATCCTTATGTTCGAGGAAAGCTTGGCTCAGACACTCTGGAAGGGCTAAATCTCTAGGATGTTGCCATCTCAACACACCACAGAACAGGGGGAGTGGTGTACAACCATTGATGAGCCAAGTCTGACCCACCACCAGTTTTTGTAAATAAGGTTTCAACCATTAGAGCTGTGTTCATGCCTTACCACACCTGTGGCTATTTCTCTGGTTCAGAGCTGAGGAATGTGTCAGATACTGTGTGGTCTCTGCAGCTTAAATCTTTACTATTTGGCTCTGCACTCAAATGTTTACCAGGCTCATCTGTAGAGAGGAGGAAGAAGAGGAGAGATCTCATTATTGTTGGGTGCAAGGCACTTTGGGATACACACTAAGACAACTGAAGCCTCTACAGAAAGGTTTGTAAATCTGTAGAAAGATTCACATGCCAGGCGTTGAAAAGCCTTTCAGCAGACAGTAGGATCCCTTGCATTACATAATTGTATACTTACTTACTTGGACTATTCTTTTACATTATTGAAAGCATAATTCTGTTCCCACTCGAAGTACTTTTAGTAATAGGGGATACTTTTCAGACATCATGATGTTTCTATCATTAGCTTGAGTTCTAATTGTAGCCAGATGCTATTAAGCTCTTAGTCCCTCAGGTTGGTTGGCTTCCTTCTTGTTCTCCTATTGCACACTGAGGAATTACTTGGAAGCCCAGCACTGATGTGAGAAACACACAGCACAAGACTTGAGTATGACAAACCTTGACCCAGACTTGCATCCATCCACATTTGAGATAATGGCATCTCCTTACAACACAGAGAGGAGACACTGATGAAGATTATTAGTTCCTGTAACTATCCACCCTCCCTCTCCGTGGCCTGTCACCTCACTCTCCTCTAGAGCTTTCGTAAATCCTGGGTATTTGATCAACATCTTTTTGACTTGTTTTCCAATCTATTTCCCTCATCATTTCTAGATTAATGTTCCTTAAATATTGCCTCCAAAATTCTACACTCAAGAAAAAAAATCCTCAAAACTTATGGTATTTTAAAAATAAATCCTCTGACAGGTTAATCAATTGGTGCCAGAGAGTCTTGTAATTGTATTCCCACTAACAGTAGTCTGTTGCCAGAATACTGTTCTTGATTTGTCTAGTTAGTTTTCTTTTCTACTTTCCTGCCCAGTAGGTCTGCCTCAGGTTATCATGATGATTGTAGACTACAGCAGTCATGGCTTTCACTCAGGAACCCCTCCCCCTTTTTTTGTCTTTCCTCTACTCAAAACACTTCAGTAGCATCATATGTTACATTTCTTAAGCTCTTTTCCTATTGCTTCTCTCTTCTAGCTCTTTTTGAGAGCTTAAGCATAGTCATAAAATGCAGGCAAGAATGAGCAGCTGCCGTTCTTCATCTAGGATGTAAAAGGTCATAGATGGGTTTTGCCCTTTGATAGCAATAGCAAGAAGAAGAGGTGAAGAAGGAGGAGGAAAGAAAAGGAGGAGAAAGAGGAGGAAGAGAAAGAGGAGGAAGAGGAGGAGGAGAAAGAGGAGGAAGAGGAGGAGGAGGAAGAGGAGAAGGAGAAGGAGGAGGAGGAGGAGGAGGAGGAGGAGGAGGAGAAGGAGAAGAAGAAGAAGAAGAAGAAGAAGAAGAAGAAGAAGAAGAAGAAGAAGAAGAATATTCTGTTACATGAGGCTAATGAAGGGTATGAGGTAATGAAGGTTACATGAGGTAATGAAGTGGATGTACACTACTTTTGATGAACTAGACAAAAATTATGGAGCCTTTCAAAAGTGTTGAGGAACTGGGGATGTGGCACATGCCTACCACCCTACCACTTGGGAGGAGGAGGCAGAAAACACAGGAGTTTGAGGCCAGCCTGAAGTACACAAGACCCTATCTTAAGAACACTGAAAGTGGGACTGAAATCTGTAAAACACACACACACACACACACACACACAAATGAACACATACATAAACACACACACACATACACAAATGAACACATACACAAACACACACACAAACTCTCTGTCTCTCTCTCTCTCTCTCTCTCTCTCTCTCTCTCTCACACACACACACACACACACACACACACACACAAAGAAGTTATACATTTAGCACAAAAATTCTTCCTCCACTCCCAATTTTGCTGAGACAGCATTAGGAAAGACAGGCTACAAACTTTGATTAGTTTTGCTGTTGTTTCTTCATTTATTAAAAACATTAGGTGGCATCTGGAACCAGAGCCCTAGTATAGCTAAATGTAAAGGATGGAAAATAGTTGAAACAATAAGCCAAAGTTTACATGTTAAAAACCTAAAGAGGGGCTGGAGAGATGGCTCAGTGGTTAAGAGCACCGAGTACTCTGCTAGGGGTCCTGAGTTCAATTCCCAGCAACCACATGGTGGCTCACAACCATCTGTAATGGGATCTGATGCCCTCTTCTGGCCCGTTTGAAGACAGTGACAGTATACTCACATATATGTAATAAATAAATAAAATCTAAAACAAAATACCTAAAGGGATGTACTCCTCTAGGAAATTATGGGTTAGACTATCAGGTAAGATTAACATTTCTTCAAGATGTTTCTCAGTCAGAGATAAACATGAGCCCTCATGAACGTTGAATTATTTTACATGCCAGGCATAGGAAAGTGTTTATGCTCCATAAAAACCCCCAAATGAAACATAAAATATAGTTTATTTTTCTATACACTCTGACTGGTACCCATGAAAATGATAGCAGACATACAAAGATGCAAGAAAATGTGACATAAAATGGAGAGAAAAAGCCTTAATAAGCAGATCGATAGATGACTCTATAATTTGCAGGCCAGTACTTTAAAATGAATATAAATAGACTCAGAAGTTTAGGGAACAGGATAGGCAGAATTGGTGAACAAAAGACTAGTTTTAACAGAGAAAAATGAAACCTTAAAAACTCTGAAATATTATATAAAATGAAATATTTGCTATGAAAAATGATATAAATAGGGTTGAGAAGGAAGTCAAAGAACCCGAACAGAATATTGGTGATTTGTGTACCAGACACAAGCAGTCTAACACATATGTAACTCAAGTCCCAGAACTCGGAAGGAAGACAGTAATTATAATTACTACTCATGTCTAACGAAAAGGTAATTGGAGAAAATAGAATTGTTTTGAAGTATGTAAGGAAGGAAACTGTCAGTGCAGAATCTCACAGTGATAAGACCTTTCAAAATGTAGGCAAAATAAATATATTTGCAGTAAAAATGAGATAATCTGCCAGCTGTAGCCCTAAGCTATGAGAAGTGTTAAAGTAAATTCTTCATATTCAAAGAAAATTGTATGAAATAGAGATACTGAGAAATTATAAAGAGAGGCTCAGGAGATGGGGTGGGGGAAAAGGCGGATAAACATATATTTTTCATAATTTCTTTAACAGATGATTGTGGAAAACACAAATAATGTTTCAGTGTTTATAAAGCGCATGAGGGTAAAGGGTGCACCAAACAGTTTAAGCTGTGAAGGTGGTCAATGTGGCTATAATAGTGAAACATCTACTTTATATATGAAATGATATAGGCTGTGCTGAGAATGTTGTGCATGTGTTCACAGAGCAGTGCATGTACACACAATAGTGCATGTGCTCACAGAGCAGTACATGTACACACAGCAGTACATGTACACACAATAGTGCATGTGCTCACACAGCAGTGCATGTGCACACACAGCAGTGCATGTGCACACAGCATGCAAAAGATCAATCCAGCCAAAGTCCCAGAATGGATGGGGAGGGGCTCATAAAGTCCCACCCCTGGCTGAGGAACTATCTGCAGTTGATCTACAAGGAAAGAGAGACAGTTCTTTTTGGAGATAGGACCTGAGTGAATTGCTTATGTTCCAGGAAATTGCCCTATGCCTATGCACAAACTGGCAGCACTAGGTGCATTCAATAGGTTGAAAAAATCTACATGCGATTGGAAAGGGGAACATGGTGAGGGGTGGGAGAAGTTGGAGGCTAGGGAGTGGGAGGAGGTAGACTCAATCAAGACACATTATATACATATATAAAGTAAACAAACAACAAATAAATACATATTTAAAAAGAATGGCAGTACACAGAGAAAGATCAATGGGGGTAGGAGGAAGAGTAATACAGCTAAAAAAGCAAATTGAAAATAAAACCAGAATATTGAAACAAATTTACTTCAAAAAATGAGGTAGAAAAGGACGCTCCCAAAAAACAAATAACAGGTGGAATAGAAAACAAATAGCAACTTTGGAGGAAAAAATTCAGCCAAGTCAATATTCACATTAAATGTAAAGGGGATAAATTTCATACTTAAAAGGTAGAGAAGACACAAAATTAGTATAAAAGCCCAGTTGCATAGTGTTTATAAGAGGTGTTTATAAATACAAGAACAAAAATGTGCTGAAGATAGGACAGGAAAAGACACAGATTTTAAAAAATTAGTCATTAGGAATTCATTGTTACTATTAATATAAGAGAACAAGAACTCCAAAGCAAGTAATATGGCCATATATAGAAAAGTACACTTGATAACAGGCCATTTCATGAAGAAGACAGTGATGCTAAGTGCATATATACTTAATGAGAGGCTGTCAAAGTCCATGATAGAAAGTGGGAAAACTGAAAAGGTGCTTTATTTATTTTTTAAGGATTTACTTATTATATATGCACAGAAGTCTGCCTGCATATATGCCTGCAGGTCAGAAGAGAGCACCAGATCACATTATAGATGGCTATAAGCTACCATGTGGTTGCTGGGAATTGAACTCAGGACCTCTGAAAGAGCAGCCAGTGCTTTTAACGTCTGAGTCATCTCTCCAGCTGCAGATGTTTTAAATATATACATAGTTTTCAGGCTCACATGAAACATTCACTTCAATATAATTTTACGGTGAGCCACATAATGTCTCAATAAAAGCCAGAAGATTAAAATTACACAGAACATTCTAAGATCAAAATGAAATAACATTAAAAGTCAACAACAAAACCCCCTATCAAACATCTGGAAGTTAAACGAGTGACTTACAGCTGACATCTGGATCACAGAAGATACTGCCATGGAAACCAGAGGGAAAGTCCAAGGAGTGATGGATATAGAAAGTACATGTCAGGAACAAAAAGAGACACCTTTTCTCAGCAAGAAAAGGGCATAGATTTAGTGATTACTTTAGAAAACAAATCAATGATTTAAGTTTCTTCCATAAGAAGCAAAGAACACACAGTGAGGAGAACAGAGGGAAATTATGAAGAATAGAAATCCGTGAAAGAAAACAAGGACCTGATAGGAGCATCAACAGTCAGCAACTGTTTGCATAAAAAAAAAACAAACAAAACAAAACTAAAAAAAAACTGTTACGTTCCAACAAGTATAACTGAGAAAAACAGAGACGACATAAATAGTTAATGTCAGCAACAAAAACAATAGGTCCCGAGATGTTCAAAGAGAGGAGCGTTGGGGAAATGGCTCAGTAGTTAAGGGCACTTGCAAATCCTCTCTGCACTGGAAAGCTTTTCCCTATGTGAGATCATTGCCTCTGGTATGACTCGTTCCTGAAGTCTTCAAACTGCACTACAAGACATCATATCTCTATCTCCCAAGACTCCTTTTTTCTAGTCCTTATTCACGATTCAGGCTATATATACACTATATTTAAAAGGGACAATTGCTCAAATTGAATGAAGAAGACAAACATAAAGAGATACCATGTTTAATACCACATTCTTCCAGAGCACAATGTCCTCAGGGATATGTGATATAGGGATACTTTGTATTTAGATGTTCTTACTTGGTGATGTAATACATTTGTATATATTTGTATATATATTGTGTGAATTACAATGCAGTGTTGCAAACTAACATGACCCCTATGTCATAAGGTTATCTTCCCTACTTATTGACTGTCAAGTACTTAACATAAAAGAAATAATGCATCTACTTTCAAATTGTTCTCTTTATGAGTAGCTTCCAAAGAGCAGTTACTTTTTTACATCTGTAAAAACCTCAGCTGACCTTGGAGATGTACATTATATGTGCTCAAATTCCCCAAATATATTTAGTGGCATCCTATTGACGGTGGCTTGTTATTCTGCCATAGCCAACACACTTGGATAACCTGTCTCATTACTGAGGACAAAGTCCACAAACCATTTTTAGTTCTAATTTTAAGCAGTTTTTTTGTAAGCGTAAACAAGGCTAGGTTCTTAAAACTCACTATTCCTTATCTCCTTAAAATGTGTTATAGTCACATACAGGGTTATGAAGACAATAAATATGCTGTAATTACCAAACTTTTACAATTTTCTTCCTAAGTGGTATAATATGAATTCATGCCTATATCTAGTTGATTAAATGAAAACACAGTATCAGGGCTAAGGACACAGCTTAGTGGCCGATCACTTGCCTAGCATGTGCTTGAGACCCTCAGTCTAATCATCAGCCCAGCAGAACAAAACAAAAAGTTACAATTTGGTGTAGAACTTGAACTGTAATAAACAATGCCCAACTTAGAAGAAATAATAGGAAAAAGGGAACACAGAGCAGAATAAAGAAACAGAGGAAAAAAGAGATAAGTTTAGTCACTAATAATTATTTATGTACAGATAAAACATCCCAATTAAGTGGCAGAAAATACAATATTGCCTTAAGTAAGTCACAACCTCTTGCTCTGTGAGATGAAAGTATGAACCAGTTAAAAAATGCAATAGGAGCTGGAAAATGGCCAAGTGTGAGAGAGGTTGAGAGTAGTGGCTGCTCTCCTGGAAGACCTGGGTTCGAATCTCACCGTCCACACAGTGGTTCACAGTAACCTGTAACTCTAGTTCCAGGTTATCCAGACACTCTTCCTCCCTTTGAGGGCTCTGCATAGACACGGTGCTCAGACACAGACACGGGCAAACCACCAACACACATAAAGTGTTTCAAATTCTCAATTTAAGAATGGAAAAAAAAATATACTATGCTAACAGTCATAATAAAGATCAGAGTAGCTGCATTGTTATTTAGAATAAATAAGAACAGGGACTTAAAAAGTCATTTCAGATGGTAAAAATGCACTCATTAAGAAGCCGTAACAGGAATCCTCAGCCTTCCCTCCTAAAGCATCTCCATCCCTTTGCGCCAACTACCCACCCAAAGATACTTTCTTGCTTTCTTCATTTTCTTTCTTCTATTTTTCTGTAAAGAAGAAAGGACTTTACTTGGAGTCTTAAGACTGAAGGGATATAAGACGGAGTGGGAGCTTATGCAGGAAAAAGAGCTAAGTTGACAGGTAATTAAAGTTGTTTAAAGAGAACTTCTACTGAAGTTGGAAAGGAATGTCACGTCTACAAGGGCATCATGATTGGGGAAGATAAGAGCAAGTGCAGGTGTGCACAAGTGGAGCATCAGGAGGACCAGTCTGGTAAAGGGTCGATATGAATCTTTTTATTCCACTTTTCAGCCTTTAGTTACAGAATCACACAACATCAGCAACACCATTTATCAAATATCTCCCCATACTTATTACATAGAGGAGACACAGATGCCCGAGAAACACTTAAAGGAATTTTTAACATTCTTTGTCAGCAGGGAATTGAAAATTAGAAATTACTTTGAGATTTCATCTTATACCAGTCAGCTTGGCCATGATCAATAAGACAAATGACAGTTTATGCTGGTGAGGATGTGGAGTCAGGGGAGCCCTCCTCCAGTGCTGACGGGAGTGCCAACTTGTACAGACACTTTGGAAGTCAGCTCGGAAGCTCCTCGGGAAGCCAGAAATAGAGCTACCTCAAAATCCACCTGCACTTCTCTTGAGTATCTACCCATAGGGCTCCACATCATACTGCAAAGATCCCTGCTCATCTGTGTTCATTGCTGTTCTAGTCATAACAGCCAGAGATTGGAAACAGCTTTGGTGGCCATTAACAGATGAACGAATAAGGAAAACGTGGTACATTTGCACAATGAAATATTAATTGGCCGTTAAGAAAAAAAATTGTGAAATTTGTAGGCCAATGGATGGAACCCTAAAGAAAGTCCATTCAGGGTGATGTAACCTAGACCCCTAAGGGCAAATATATTTTCTCATACATGTTCATGTTAGTTTTTAAGCTCTTGATATGTGTGCTACAATTCACATAATTACAGAGCTCAGGCACCAGTAAGAAACTACAGAGAGGAGATTGACACAGTCTCTTGACAATGGGTTATAGAATACAGTGCTATGGAGTGAGGAAGGGAAAGCTATAAGATGAGGGTCAAATTAGGGGAATGAAAGAGAAAGTAAAGGGGGGGGTTGTGAGGAGGGACAGTTAACATTAAATGCCATTTGAAAAACAGTATGGAAAACCACGATATAGGTACACACACACACACACACACACACACATACACACACACACACACACACACACACAATCTAAATGAAGTCACAAAATAAAAGGGGTAATAATGCCCCCACTATATATCTTATGTCACCAACTAAAGCCTCCAGTGCCAGGAATAGGATCTATCTATCTATATATATATATATATATAGATAGATAGATAGATAGATAGATAGATAGATAGATAGATTTGTATCATTTGCCAAAGGGACTCTATGGGGACACTCACACACCATGGGGTATGGTTAAGGTTATTAGTTTCTTTCTGAAACCTTATAGTCAGGCCTTATTTCCAAAACCAACACTAATGTTTGTCACTGAACACAGAGATGTTGAGCGAGTGCCTAACTAGGAAGTCTCACTCCCTACTGACTAGTGTGCATGGTACTGGAAGGTACTCTGCAAACTACTGCAGGAAAAAGGCAATCGCCAAACTCATCCAGCTGCAAACCCTGTGACCTACAGCAGTGACTGCCTATGAGATATTCTGCTGCAGTAGTGGTACCAGGGTTACACGAGTAACCAACTAATTTATGGTTGGCTTTAAGGCTCATTCCATGAGACAGAAACTCATACTGGATGCTGCTAAAGTAGCCAAGGGTCTTAGGCTAAATAGGTCCCCAGCCTAGGGAAAAAAAGGAAACTACCACTATTATTCTGCTAAATGAAAACAGCAATAAAATGACTGTTGATGACATACTACTATACCCACAAGTCAGGTCCATGCTCAACTCACATTAGAAAAGCTTCTTCTTACAGACGGTGGAAATTAACATAGAGACCCATAACCAGGCAAATTGTAGAGTCAGATACTTTGGAACATTTAGGATTTAGATGGTGTCTTCATTAGGGTTTTATTGCTGTGAACAGACACCATGACCAAGGCAACTCTTATAAGGACAGCGTTTAATTGTGGCTGGGTTACAGATTCAGAGGTTCAGTCCATTATCATTATCAAGGCAGCATGGTGCAGCATCTAAGCAGGCATGGTGCGGGAGGAGATGAGAGTTCTACATCTACATCTGAGGACTGCTAGGAGAAGACTGGCTTTCAGGGAGTTAGGATGAGGGTCTTAAAGCCCATGCCCACAATGACACACCTACTCCAAACATGCCATACCTCCTAATAATGCCATTTGGGCCAAGCATATTCAAACCATCACAGACGGGATATTTTCATCAAGCCCCTCCACTCAAGGCTTATATCTATGTGGAAGAAGAGGAAGACAGATCGTAAGAGCCAGAGGTGATGGATGACATCAAAGAAACAGTCTTCCAGAAGCAATAGGACTGATGCACATGTGAACTCACAGAGACTGTGGCAGCACTTAGAAGTCTGTCATAGATTCAAGACAGGCGGGGTTCCAGAACTGAAGGGTAGTGGACACGAGGGCCCATTCCTTAAGAAGCTATCTGTAGGTGACACTGTATTGGCTGGTTTTGTGTGTCAACGTGACACAATTAGAGGAGGAGGAATGTCACTTGAGAAAAGGTCCCCATGAGTTCCAAACTGTAAGGTAGTGATCACTTTTTCAATTAGTGATCAATTGGAGAGGCCCCAGCCCATAGTGGGTGGGGCCATCCTTGGACTGGTGGTTCTGTGTTCTAAGAAAGCAGGCTGAGCAAGCCAGTGGGAAGCAGGTAAGCAGCACCCATTTGGCTTCTGAGTCAGCTCCTGCCTCCAGGTTCCTGCCCTGTTTGAGTTCCTGTCCTGACTTTCAGTGATGAACAGCAATGTGGAAGTGTAAGCCAAATAAACCATTTTCCCACAATTTGCTTTTTGATCATGGTGTTTTGTTAAAGCAATAGAAGCCTTAATAGGACAGATGACTCTGGCTCTTTGTTTTGATTTTCATTTTTGTAGGCCTTTTAAATTTTTTATTGAAATTAGATTTTTTTCTATACAATATTTTTGATTATGGTTTCTTCTCCCCCAACTCCTCCCAGATCCTCCCCACCCACATAAACACTTACCTTTTGTGCTCTCCTACAAGAAAACAGACATTTAACAAAAAGAAAAAAAAAAATAAAAATGAACAAACCAGAACAGAAAACAAATAAAGGAGCAGGAAAAAAAAAAAAAGAGCCAAAGAAAAAGTATAAGAAACACAGAGACACACACATTCAAATGAACAGAAATCCCCATAATATATCAGCAAAAGATCTGTGGGGGGGCTCAGGCAAAGTATTATGAGACAAAAAACATACAAATATACTTTTCAAAAATACCACTGAGTTTGTTTTGACTTGGTTTTGTTTTGACCATCCACTACTGTGTGTGGGGCCTGCCCTTGAGTGTGGTTTGTATGCCCAGTGAGACTCTGCTGGATGCAAGGTAAGGGAATACTCATCCATTGCTGCTGGGAGTGCAAACTTGTATAGTCACTATGGAAATCAGTGTGGTGATTCCTCAGGAAGCTGGGAATCGATCTACCCCAAGTTCCAGCTGTACTACTCTTGGGAATATACCCAAAAGATCCCACATCCTACTCTGAGACACTTGCTCAATATTGATCATAGCTGTGAACAGACACACAATAACCGGAAGTTGGAAATAGCTCGCATGCCCATTGACGGGTAAATGAATAAAGAAAATGTAGCAAATTTACACAATGGAGCATTACTTGGCTGTTTTAAAAAATTCATAGGTAGATGGATGGCACTTGACAAACCATCCCTGGGTAAGATAACCCAGACCCCCAAAAGACAAATATGGAATGTATTCACTTATGCATGGATGTTAGTTATGTGTCTGACAGGCATACTACAACCCATATAACCACAGAGGTTAGGTATAGAGTAAGTAAGGGACGAGGCGGAGGTTGGGTGTAGAGAAAGGGACTGGGGGTGAGGGATGGATTTCCTTAGGGAAGGGAAATAGAGTAGTTATTATGGATGTGGTAGGGAGACTGGAGTGGAAGGAACAAACAGGGAATGGGGAGACCAGGGGGTAAAGAAAGGAATATAGGTGGCTCAGCTAAAACTAAGGATCATTTGAGATATCATGGAAACCTACCACAGTTAAGATTATAATATAGTATTTATTAAGAATATACCTATTTCACACACTCACATATATGAATGGAGTCACCAAATGATGGGGGGACACAAAGCTACAACCAGCCATCTATTGCCAGCAAAAGAAACCTCCAGCACCAGGAACAAGTTATGTCTAATTGAGTAATTGAGTTGTTGGTCACAGGGCCCCATAGAAGCCCCCAAACAATTCACACTCTTGCCAAAGCTACCGGTTGCTCATTGCAAACTTATTGTAAAACTCTGTTGCTGAAGAGAACACCTACATAATTTGTTGACCATGGAGTCACCGAGTTGGTGCCTAACTAGAGCCTTTACCCTGCTGATTAGTTTTCCTGGGACTGAAAGATACTCAGCATGCTACCAAAGGCGAAAGGTAAACACTAAAGTGACAATCACTTCGATCTACAATGGTGACCTGCCTGCAAAATACACTGGTACAACCTTGGTACAGAAGCTGTAGTAGTAACCAACCACTCACTGGATTTAAGGCCACTCTGTGAGATGGAAGCCACACCAGACACTGCGCAGTGGCCAAAGGTCTGAGACCAGATAGTTGGTAGACCCAGGGGAAAAACAAATGCTACTGTTCTGCTAAAGGAACATAGTCATAGTTGATTCCTAATGACATTCTTGTATCAATACCTTGCTTGGCTGCCATCAGAGAGGCTTCCTCCTGCAGTGGACAAGAACAGATGCAGAGACCCACAGCTAGACAACTAGACAACAGTGAGATGTCTCCATCAAATCCCTCAGACTCAGGGAGCTCTGGAGAGGAGGGGAGGACATATTGTAAGAGTGGGGTTGCAGGATGTTAGGGAAAAAAAAAAGCCTCCTAAGTAAGACAGGACTGTTGCACACATGAACTCAAGAGGACGGCATGCACAGGGCCCATCTCCAATTGATAGCTGTGAGGTTGGTAGGCTCTGAGATGAATTAGGTGAAAGGAAGATCATGATCAAAATAAAGAAAAAGGAGAGCAACCTCAATAATTACTGTCCAAGGCTTCTATGACAAAGTTAGGGGAGTGTGGGGGTGGGGGCTGAACAGCAAACATTTCTCACCCTTCCAGAGGCTGGCGATTCCAGATCTGTTCTTGGTTTGTAAGTGGCCAATCTACTAAGTTCTCGTGTATTATTTCCTTCAAAAATAGTAATCCTTCTGTGGGATTCCATCTGATCTAAGACGGTCTAGCCTCTCACATGGCCAGCAGCGGAACCCCTCTTGGCCAGCATGTGCGTCTGCATCATGGAATCCCTACCCATACTCGGGCTTGCCTTCCTTATCATCCATCGACAAGCCATGTTCCCCAGGGCCATGCTACTTTCTGGCCTGCCAAACTCACCTTGCACATCTATATCTGCCTGGATCTCAGCATTTCAAGGCCATAAGAACTTGCATCTCTTCTGTATGCTCATTTCTCCAGTGCTCATCAGCTTTGCAGACTATGAGCCTGGAGAAATAGGGTGCTAAGATATCTAATGTGTGTTATTCTTCCTTCGGCACGCCAATGATAATTAAAAACAATGTAGCCATCGACAATTCATACAGTTCTTTGACAGCTCAGGATTTTGTCTTCGGTTTTATTCCTGAGAGTATCTACAGCACTAGGACATTCCCGGTTTTGTGGAATCCATGTAAACCTGAAGTGGGGTGTGCTCCCGGGGTATTAATCAGCTTTGGAACAGGCAGAGCTCATGCCAGATACAGACTGGCAGGAAGCTGATGAGGCAGCACAATGAATGATCTACCATAAAGGCCATGGGCAAGAGGTGGCCATTAGTCTAGAGCTCAGTAATGCACTCTTCAAGTGCATTACTCGCCAATCCATCAGGCAGCCTGCTACAGGACCGAGAGATGCCGGCACTTTTAAATCGGTAATGCGGTGGGTGCCAGCCTGCTCTACATGCCCTGGGTTACAAGGGCACAGTAATGTGGGAGAAAGGCAATCCATTTGGTGTCATAGACAGTATTTTTTCTATTCTTTCTTCTGTGTGTACCTAAGAAATGGTCCTTCTATTAGCCATAGATTAATAGTAGAGGGAAGGCTCTGGTGTCTTTTATTGGCATTAACTATGGGTAGATAGTTCCCCAGTGTCTAATCAGCAGACTTTTCATTAGCTAAAAGAAAAGAAAAAATGGTGTAGAAAAATACTTTGTATTTTCTTTTAAAATATAGATATTTTTATTCTGTAAATTCTCTCAGACTATCGAAAAATGAACTCAACTCGGTACATAAAAGCTTCAGAAACATGATGCACTAAAATTTAATTTTCTTTGCGCTTCAGACAGCTTTTGCCATCGGTAGAGGCTTTCCATGCATAAGCACAATTACAGTTGCAAGTGAAGGTTCAGGTTAAAAAGTGTGGCATTTGCTATTATAAAATCCCTGTATCTATAATTAATAAACATGCAATTAAGCATAGCCAGAGACACGGAGAGGTGATAGGCTTGGTGAGTATTGTTGGACTTATTATTTGTCCCAAGCTTATAATTCTATATGCATTTACTGTTGCAATGCTTTTTAATGAAAGTCAACATCACTGAGTTTTGAACACACTTGTCTGGGAATATAAAAGCTGGACAAGTCTATGTTGGCAAACCCACTTTAAAAAGTATCATCGTGACCCAGGCCCCTCAATGAGTCTAAGGGGGGAAGGAGAGGTACTGATTGTCCACTAGAGGTCACGTCCAATGGTCCCTTCTGTCGGGAGGCCTGTGTTCAGGTTCACTGTAGTGGCGAGCAGAGAACTCCTGCCGACGAGAGGTATGGGGCCATCTGCTCTGCATTCGGTTCAGAGGTGACTGTGTTATGCCATCATTGCGTGGTAACATGGCTTTCTCAGCCTCTAAGTTCGAGCCAGTAGCAGAGATTTAAACATACTCAGATCGAAAGACTATATTCACTTAGCAGGTTTCCTACCTTCTTTACTTCTCATAAGGATTTAATTATCCCATTAATTTATTCATCATTTAAATGATACCCCACCAAGGCCATATTGTTATTATCATTATTATCATTATCATTATTATTTTGGAATATGAGAATAGGAAGTTTTGATAATTTATAAAAATCACATGAGTCTGGGTTTGAATCCAGGTAGTATGACTCCAGATGTTGTGACTACCACTTGATATTGCTTTCCAAAATCTTCTCAAAGGTCCCCACACTTAAACCTCTGTAAGTCTTATGTAGGGCGCAAGCCTTTATATTTTTTAATAAGGAGTTTTGATGACAGTTGCGCTTAAAAATCCACATGTGTAGATTGTCCTAATACCATGGTCCCCAAGCTTGGGCTTAGATTCTAATTTTAAACTGCAGGAAATGACTTTATAGATCATACTGCCGTGATCAATTTGCTATCAAATAATACATAGAGTTGAAAGATGTAATAGGCCTGTTTGCCTCATCTCCGGTTCTGCAATACCAGGAACACAGCACTTATTTCTAAGCATCATAAGTAAACAGAAAGTCACAGAGTGCTACTGATATAAAGAAATATAGCCCACGCAGGACAAGGTTTGGCTTAAGAAAGAGGCTATTTGCTATTTAGAAGATCAGCTTCATGGGACCGGCATGGGAGCCATAGATCTGAAGAGGTATAATGGGACGAAGGTTAGGCTTTTTTAAATGAAAAAAGACATCCTTGTCATTTTACTAAACTAAAGACACAAAGGTAAAAAACGTATGGACCCTGCCCCTACATCTAATTATATATATATATATATATATATATATATATATATATATATATATATATATATGTATATATATATATATATATATATATATATATATATATGTATATATATCAATGGAACATTTTGATATTCAAATATTTTACATATAAGATGATAATTTAGTATAGGTCAACAAAATATATTCGGTTTTAATTATAAGCTGTAGAATCATAAAGAATAGAAAAAATATGAGAACACAAATGAACAACTCATTCATTCTGTTGGAACAAATCTATGAGGATGATGGGATTCAGGGTCAGTTTTCAACATTTGAGCTAAGAGGTCAAGCAAAGAATTTTCAGCTAAACAAATAGAGACCTTTCCACAGAAATGGAACAGAATGAGAAAGGGACAGAGACTGAATGAGCAGCATTCATGGGGTCAGAGGACTTAATTTTCTCTTAATAGTGATATTCAATAAAAATTAATATTATTTTAATTAAAAAATCCTTCTGTATTCTTTGCACCCTTTACTGAGTGGCTTTTAAATATGTAGTTAGACCTCACCCCCCAATACTAGGAAGACTACAATAAATACCAGTACATTACTGCTTCCCAGGAGGATGCCTATCCAAATAGGATGTAAGAATGTACATGAATGGATCAAGAGACATATGGAATATGTTAGCATCATGAGTATCCATAGACAGGAGCCTAGCATCATCGTCATCACAGAGGTTTCACTCAGCATCGGATGGAAACAGATGCAGAGACCCACATACAGACATTTGGTGGAGCCTGGGGAGTCTTGAGGAAGAGGGGGAGGGAGGATTAGAGGAGTCAGAGGGCTCAAGGATACTGACAGAAGAAAACACACAGAACCAGCTAACTTAGGCTGGTAGGGGCTCACAGAGACCAACCGACAGTTAGGGAGCCTCATGGGTCTGACCTACACCCTCTGCATATGTTATAGTTGTATGGCGTGGTGTTCTTGCTTGGGACTCCTAACAGTGGGAGCAGGGGCTGTCTCTGACTCTCTTGCCTGTGTTTGGGACCCTTTTCTCCTACTGGTATGAGTGTGTGGGGAAGGTGGTACCTAGTTTTACTGCGTCTTGATAGGACATGCTTGGTTGAAACATATCCATGGGAGGCTAGCTTTTCGAATGAAAAAGAAAAGATGAGGAGTGGATGGGGTTGGGGGTGGGGGACTGGGAGGACTGAGAGGTATATGAGAGAAGACTAAAATAAATTAATAATAATGATGATGATGATGATGATGATAATAATAACAGTAATAGTAATATAGAACCAGAGTATCAGAGACTGCATACCACAGGTTGAAGTATTAGTTCTACCACTTTGAAACAATAAGCCAGCAGTAAGTTGCCACCCTTCAGTGTATCAGCTTTCTCGTCTATAAACTGTGTATCACACTATATTCCACCTTTTATGCTGGTACTTGTCTATTTCCTTTGACAGAAACAAACAAACAAACAAACAAAAAACCCCAAACCCCCAAAGTCATTATTCTTTATATTTTCAGTTTCTATCTGGAGAATATAAACCATTAAAAGCTAATTAACTTTTCTCTTCGGTTAAATTGTTTCCTATTTTCACCCAAGTGGAGATAGATGAAAGCTAAGTATGGAGACTGTTCTTTGAAGTTTCTGACCCATGTTAGCAGCAAGGTACTTGGCCCTGCCAATGTCATGAGCAGTTAACTTAGTACTTACGAGGAGCCTAGGGATTTTGTTCGAAGGGAAGGTATTGCTGCAACCAAACAACTAAATATTCAGGATAAAAGATTTACAACATCCTTTTAAACATATAGCTGAGTTCACAATAAAGTGAAGAAAATCCTCAGAGGCAGACAACTAAGGAAAGCATGAACCCAGAGAGGTAAACATGCCACAGCCAGCAGGCGCCCTGAGGGTAACTCAATCCCCAGAACAAACGCATCTTACTTAAGAAGTTGGAATGGAATCCCTAACTTGAAATCAGGATTCTGGGAGACCCACCATCAGTGAAAGAATAGACTACAAATTCTGCTTTGCCCATGGAGAAATAAGAAAAGGTCTGGTTAGACTGACAGTGGTTAGGATGGACAGGTTGGTGGGGTGATGTGCAATTTATAATACAAACAGGGATTATGGAGGACTTTATTAAGAACAACATTAGAACAAAAGGTGTTAAAACTATGATGGTCTTAGGCAAATGGGATGTGTGAGCATTGTAACTTGTAACTAGGATGTGTGAGCACTAACTTGTAACTAGGATGTGTGAGCACTATAACTTGTAACTAGGATGTGTGAGTACTGTAACTTGTAACTAGGATGTGTGAGCACTGTAACTTGTAACTAGGATGTGTGAGCACTAACTTGTATCTAGGATGTGTGAGCACTAACTTGTATCTAGAATGTGTGAGCACTAACTTGTATCTAGGATGTGTGAGCACTAACTTGTAAGCACAGGTTAGCTAGCACATGGGGATAGAGAACAGAGTCACAGTCTATTGAGGCTGAAGAGATACAAGTGGAGAGGCAAATCTTTGGTCAACAGTTCTTTTCAAGCACCCAGAGGAAGAAAATTCAGATGAATTTTAGGAAAATGTGTCTTCAGCTACGATGTCATGCAATTTTCTTGGCCTTTCTAGTTTACTTATGATGGCTAGACCAAAGTTAAGTGTCACAAAACCCACAGGGGGTGGGGGAGGGGAAACATACTTTGATAAGGAACAGCAGAACTAATAGAAAAAAAAAAGAGATGGAAACTACAGTATTGCAGTAGCTGAATCATAATTTTTAAAATATAAATATATTAACATGCCTAAGGAAATCAATGAAGACATAGAAACCAAGCCAGAAATAATAGAAAACAGACACACAACCTCTGACTTTTAAAAATAATAATTAAAATTTGCAATTTAGATGAGGGAGAGGGGTCAGTCCATGGGTAGTGAGATACTGTTGGACCAGTCTAAGAAATCCTAGTGTGCTCTGAACATAGGGCTACCAAAGATAGCACAGTGGGCTATATTATCTGGAAGAGCTAAAAGCAAGGAGTTCAAGTGTTTTAACCACAAAACTATGATGTTTGAGGTGAAATGTTTAACCTCAGGGCCAAAGCATAAGCGCTGGCCTTTGCTATGTATAATGTTTGTGCTTTTATGTACCTACCAATATAAATCAATATAATTAGAAATAAAACCTGGGGTCTAGTGAGATGGCTCAGCAGGTAAAGGCACCTGTCATGCAAATTGGTAAAATGAGTTTAATTTCTGGAACCCACATAAAGGTGAAAGACGAGAACTAATTCCCCTGTTGTTTGTCCTCTGACTTCCACTGGTAGACCGTGGCACATAGGCCCACATCCACAAGCACGTCAGACATACGCAAACACATACAGAACAGTAGTAAATAAACACATTAAAAAATTAACATTTAAGAGACAGGTACGATATCAGACTTGACAAAGATGAAGAAAGAATGGAGGACTGGGAGATAAAACTGGGAGAAAATCATTCAGAACAAAGCATAGAAAGGCACACACAGTGAAAATAGGGAAATAAATCGATATAGGAAGGAGAGAATGGGGTCCAACATTTGTGTACTTATAGTATGATTATAGAAGTGATAATGAAGAAAATCAAAGGCAACACTCAAGAAGTAATCACTGAACAAGGTCTACAAATGTGCATGTGAACCCTCAGAGTCAGGATGTGACATAGCATAAATCAAAACAAATTCCCACAAACAGGCCACCAGGCTTGATGGAGAAACACAGGCACAAGAACAGTATCTGATCAGCAATAGAAGGAACAGTCATTCACAATGAAAGAAAACAACAGTTTACAAAACAGTTACAATGTTTCAAAAATTCTAGTTAGCAGGCATTCTGGGGCCACCATAGGATTTAGTAGTTTTGAGACTATAAATTCTAGAGTGGAGCAAATGGCAAACATATTAAGAATACAGGTGCAGGCACATGTCTCCGTGTGCGAGGAAATGGTTTATATTTGGCAAGGAAGGAAACTAGAGTTTAATTTAGGACATCAAAGTGGGATTGGAGTTACTGTGATCAGCATTCTCTGGTAGCCAGATTATCACATATTTTAATATAATGTAAATATGTTTAGAAATATCAAGATGGGTCAGATTCAATGCTACAGCAACCTCGGTGAACACCATGTATGCAGAGTTCGGTTTCAAAGTCTCTCCCTTCATTGTAAGCAATTACATTTCTTGGAGAAAAAGCTGATTTTAGACTAATGTAGGAAGGTACAAGATGAACTTAGATACAGATTCATTCATTCATTCATTCACTCATTCATTCCCTTCTTTGTTTCAGGCAGGGTCTCTTTAGAACTCAGAGGTCTACCTGCCTACCCCCCTCAATTGCTGAATTTCTTGCTTCAGCAACTAAGGAAATGCTTAAAAATATGCCTGGTTATATCTAAAAGATACAGCTTAAAGGAACCCCCATGAAAAATCTGGGGCCATTTGAGAATAAAAAACACTGATATTAAAAGATTAAAATATATAAGATGTAAAAGGAATAAACTCATTTAATAAAGAAGACTAAAAATAAAATCACTATGAACCTATAAAAACAAACAGAAGGGGCAGGAAAGATCTTTAATAACATACTATTGAGTAGCATGTAAGATTGGTGACATAGACTAGTCACATACAGTTGCCAAGACAAATGAAGGGAAGGTTTGCGAGACAGCCCCAAACCATCTACTCCCTTCCGGTGTCTATGGATAGAAAAACGGTGACTCAGTCTCTGGTGAGATCCTAGCAGATGCTAGACCTAGCATAGTACCCATGTGAGGAAAAAAACCACCATCAGGGTCTTCTGCTGAAAAGGATGCAGAATCAGCTTTATCACACCTGCCCCCTCCTAATGCCCAACACAAATACACAAAGCATGTTAAAAAATGAAAAGGAAAGTCAGTCAGTCAGTCAGAGAGAAAAGCAAAGATAGGGAAGGGATGCTTAGTGCATCCTGATCTTTCTTATCTTCTAAACAAAACAACCAACCAACCAACCAAAGGCACAAACAAACAAGTACCAACCAACCCAACCAACCAAAGGCACTGAACGTTGCCTGAGCCCACAGATAACTTGTTGATCTGCTCTTGAAGCTGTGACCATTTGATAAAGGTCTAGCTAGCAGGTTACAAGCATATACAATTCTCAGGTTCTAGGAAACGTCCATATTGTCAGGGAGAAGGTGTATAAGATTGTTCCCCCCTTCTTCCCTCTCAGTGACCAAATGCAAACACAATGGGAAACCACATAGCCTCCTAGACTATGAAGTGATCGTCCACACATTGAGAGAGTCCGAGAAACAAAGCCAAGAGTCAAGACCGAACTCCCCTGTGCTCTACACACTACCCTAGAGCCCTTACCTCTAAATTTCAACTACATAAAATGTCTTGTTTGTTTCTATGGAGTATAGCCAATCTTATTCCAAAAATGATACACGATTAACTCAAAACTCTTAAATACTGACAATTTGAGTGTACAATAGTCCAGTCACTTTTAAACACAATCTGATATTATCCGCTGACATTCAATAGTTGGGTTTATATCCTACAGGCATTTGGCATGGGTTGGGGAGGTAATGGCGGGCATTTCAGAACATTATCACTGAAAGAACAACGAAGGAAAAATCTATCCCTGTGAGAAAACTGACAACAGAGTATTTGTGCAGTGGGCATCCATACCAGAGTAAAATGAACAAAGCTACACACACCTGTAAGTAAAACTTTAAAAAAAGACATAAAAGTGAGCAAAACCAGGCAAGCAGCTGAATTATCAGGTTTGATGACATGCCTATTAAGATGAAAAAAACAAGCCTTCGGAGATGACGTCGTGGGCAGAGCACCTGTATACATTTGAGGACTTAGTTCAGATCTCCTGAACCTACATATAGCCAGCTGTGGGGCTGTCTGACTGTAATTCTGGTCCCCTGCAGCGAGATGGAAGAATCACTAGAAATCACGATACACAGCAGCGACCAACAGGAGATCCTGTCTCAAGCAATGTGACGGATAAACACCCCAATCTTGTTATCTGACCTCCGAATTCATGCCATAGCATGTGCACAATCACAGTCAGATACAGGGGTACACATGTGTGTACACACACACACACACACATACACACACACACACAGAGGGAGGGAAAGCAAGAGTATGAGAGAGAGGTGGGGGCAGGGGGAGGAAGAGAGCAAGCAAGCATTAGAATTTTAAAAAAACCCACCATGTTATACTTACCCCCAGCATAGAAAATAGTACCTATTTAGCACTCTGCAGTACCTAAAATAGTAATTTCCAAAGAAGATGACTTCGATGTACAGATTGATCAACATTGTCCTATAGAACTTCCTGCAAAGATGGATGTCTCTCTCTGCTCTCAACATTTCAACATCGGAGCCATTAGCCAAACACAGCTAATAGTAGAAAGGAATGGACTTTTATGCTTTATTTCATTTTAATTCAGTTAAGTTTCAATAGCTACATGTGACTAATGACTACTGACAGGCACAGGTCTAGACAATAAATCCTATAAGAACATAGTTCTTTTGCCTGTGTCTTTGGTGTATAATTCAAAAGTGAACTTAAAGAATTATGATAATGCTTTTAATAAATCTTTCCTTATTTCTCTCTACTTACATGGTTTACCAACAGGTTTCAGCATTTTTATCAGTAAGCATGTACACACACACACACACACACACACACACACACATACACTTTCCATTGGTTGAAGTTCTAGATGCCTATAATCTAGGTACTTGGGAAACTGAGGCAAGAGCATCACAGTTCAAGGTCAACCTGGGTTCCACAGGGCGTTCAAGGCAAGCCTGTTCTGTGTAGTGAAATTTATCTTAAAAAAAAAAAAACTAAGCAATCAACCAACAGAAAAAAAAAACATTTAAACAGGAAGATAAGCAAATAAAATCAATTCGGTTCAGGAAAATTCATATACAAATGCATCAATTATGAAAAATGTGTATCTCAGGAAAAGATGTGTTTCATGCAAATTTTATTTAACAACTCCTTATCAAACACTGAGTAATGTGTTGAACTTGAACAACACAATACCTTTCTACAAAAAGATATTTCAATTGTCCAGGGAAGATAGTCCACAACTTTCCCCAGGGTCCTGTGTTTCTTTATGGCTCTTGTAGGCCGAAAGCCTTTTCTGACAGCTGTAGTTTAGGTCATGCCCAACAGATGTCGCTGTTTTTCTCTCAGAAATTTAACACATTCTGCAGTGATCCTGAGTGAGCAGCTGTTTGAGGGGGACAGGGATACACGGTTTAGGATCCACAGAACTATAATCTTTCGGACACAGAAAAGAGCAAACTATGGCTAGTGGAAATATGAATGGACTTTATTTTCTTCATCTTTTGAGAAAGATTTATTTAAAAGTCATTTTGTCATAGGACATCCGCACACTGGTGATTTTTAAAAAGTACAAAGATTACATAGAATTGAAGGGCAGATTAGTAATGAGCATGTCCAGAAATATAAGTGTAAAGTACAAATTAAACATCCTACAAAGTGAAGGAGTGGGGACACACACACACACAATCAGGAAACAGTATCTTTAAGCTGTTAGGTCTGCAGAAAGAACATTCAGCTTAGGAAATGAACCCTTCCGGTCTGCAGCTAATCCCCGCACATTGGTAGCTACGCGTGGTCATACGCTGCAGAGGACATGGCTAACATTGGACCATCCTGGGAAGGTTTAAATGAATTCACGAGAGAGAGGACGTTGGCGAAAACAAGAAGTGGGAAGATTGGGGGCACTTTTGTGACGTAGGCAAGGAGAGTATGGGTGTAAGAGCCCATTAAGAGGGCACAAAAAGCAGGACAATAGAATATGGGCTTCTTTACATATAAAATATAGATGATTGTACCTTCCTAATTATGCTTATGTTTTTTCTCTCCTGTATTTTTTACAAATAGTCCCTTATCTACAGTATAAATAAGTAGGGTAAGCTCATAGAAGGAAAATGTCTAGAACACACACAGAGACGTACACACATATGCACATGTACTACACACACATGCATATACACATACACATGCACACACACACCTTGAATAAAGCATCAAGGCAGCTTAGCAGCTTTTTCACCTCTGAACCTGTGAACTCATTTGTAAACATGGCAGAGCCTAACAGCAGATGCCTTGGTTATCACTGCTCCGTATGATGATACTGTGTCATAGGAAGTGACAGCTTTCGAGCATCAGTGAAGGCTGAGAGGGCAGAGGTTCCCATCTTTTTTTTAAAAAAGGCTGATGTGGAAATATCTTCTTTTCCAATCATAGTGTGCAAGGAGAGAGAATCAGTGTTCAAATGATTTCATTGTCTAAAATTCACATCTTTCTACACTGTCTTCCGTAAACTTCTAGCTCCTTATTAATACAAAGGGGGCAGTAAGGACCACTCCACTGAGTGCCAGTGAAGAGGTTGCCTGTGAAAGCTCTGGACCACCCTGCAGTGGTGTGCAGAGCAAGTGATAGCAGCTGTCATTTGCTGAAACCCTATCGGCCTCTGCAGCATCCTAAGAGTGGCCTGGAGGGCCACCTTTGTACCATTAGAGGTCAGTTCATGGTGTCAGGGGTCATAAAACCAGGATGACTAAACACTTGCTTCTAAACTCTGATGTGCCCCTCCCTAGTTTATTTTCCTTGACTCTGGGCGTTCTGAAAGAGCCTCACTCTCCTGAATCACCCTTTCCAGGGTTTCTAGATGAACCTAATGCTTTTGGGTACCACCAAGGTTATCATTGCTGGCCTGCAGTTTAACTCATCACCCCCTCCATCCCTCCACTCCTTTCTCTGGTTCTGTATCTACCATCACCCAGAGAATATTGTGCTTTAAATTCCACAACCGCTCCTGGACTGATATTGATAAAGGAGTCTACCTCTCCACATAGTATGTTCACTAATTTTCTCTTAAGTGTCAGTAACACCAGGAATGATCCTAGATGTATAACCTTGGTATCATTCCCCCCCCACCCCGTGATGACAAATTCTGCTAACTCTTCCTTCTTAATAATTTGGAGTCACTTTTCATCTGCGCCACCCTCTCACTGTACCCCGACTTCTATCCACTGCCTGGCCCTTTGCCCTTGATGATCTCATCGGCAGATGGTTGGAATGGCTGGCTAGGAATTCTCTTTATTTGACGTGTCCAATATCAACTGCATTTGAAGAATATTTATCCAACATTAATTATTCTTTAGCTCAAGTCTTCCCAGCGACCGACTATAAATAAGTTTTTTGCTCAAAAGACCTCCCATCACAGGAACTGCTGTCATTTAGAGAATCTGTCACTTCCATAAAGATGGTCTGTCTGCAGCTGGTGGGATGGCTCAGTGGATAGGGCTCGATGCGCTTACAGAGGGGCTTCTATTACAGTTTTCTGTGCCCACCTCCGAAGTCACCATCACCTGGAAATCTAGCTTCAGGGGATCAACTGCTCACTGCTGACCTCTGAGGACACTTGTACTCAACATTCATACCCCACCTACACACACAAATAAAACTGAAGTATTTTGAAAACTATTCTCTCTCGGCTACACCGCTGCATTTGCCATCCTTGGCTTGTTTACCCGCTTTGGTCTGCCGAAGGTGCGCACAACATTGTCTGGTCGGGGTGAGAGGTCATGAAAGGCAGCAGGGGAAATTTCTCAGGATGATGATTTGACCTGTCACACAAGGAAGAAATTCAAGAGTGTTGTTGTCTTGATGTGGCTGCCCTGAACCTAGCTTTATTTGTTTGCCTGCTTCCATCTTAAGAGGTTAGTAGTTTTTACCTGCCTCAGAATGCCTCTCTGCATTTAACTTCAAGGAGCTTTCCTGCGCATGAATAAAATACAAACTCTTCAGGTGTGAAATAACGGATAGAGTACTCCAATACTTCCATTACATGTGGGATGGTTATATGTACACACCCCTCGTCTTTAATATAGGACACAAAATAACGGCGTGTTCTGTTCCATTTCCAGATAAAATGTCACTGTCTAAAACAACTTCTTTGCTGGTGGTGCCAAGGTATCTAGGGTTCATATTGAGGTTTGGAAGTCAGATATAATGGCCATCTGTGATCGGATGGACAACCAAGGCGTTAGAGTCCTTCTGCTGTTACTAATTTCATGGTACAAGATACAATCATCGAAACAAAGATAGCCCAGCAGCCCCAGTGGCTGTTGCTGTCACCAGTGAAGTGCTATAGTTCTCATGTCTTGTTCATTGCTGGCTAAGCCATCATAAATCAGGTATGGCCCATCTCTGAAAAGCAGAGGACTCTGCCCAGGGCTTGTCTACTTAGGTATAAGCTCGTACGTCCACGCCATGCACAACAGAAGCTGAGCTGTGCTTGACTGTGCTGTCTCTCACAACAAGTACACTAGGTGGCCATGTCCCAGTGGACCAGGCTCAATAGTCCAGTGGAAGCCCAGGTATACTAATGCTTTCTGTTTGCTTACCAAGCAGGAACCAGCAGTGACTTCCGGATTCAGCAACTTAGAGTTACTGATAAATATGTCTCTTGTTCTGGTGACTTAGGCATATCTTCCCAAAGCCAAAAATAAGATAAAATAAATATCCTCTTGATTCAAAATACTATCATTTTCTGACCCAGGAAAAGTAGCACTGCATTCCGGAGAAAACATGGCCTTATGTAACCCAGTTAGTTAGAATCAGGGGCCAGGTGAGACATTTCTTCCTCTTCTTTTGAAGGTACAGGTACATCCATGGACTCACTAACAATGCAGATGTACTGATATTTAACTACATCCCTAAAGTCAGTATCTTTCCCCTGTGCTCAGTAAAAGATCTGTAACAGCCAAGCCCATAAGTTCTGACTGACTAGGCCTACACTGCGAGATGCTGGAGAAATGTGAAATGTAACAAAATGGAACATTCCAAAACAACAATAGCAACAATGATCCCTTGGGAATTTCTAGCTGCTACATTAACCTTTGTGTTATATAAGGCAGTTGCTCGCCTGAAAAGTGGCCTCAAACTTCTGAGGCAAATAGAACTTCATTTGCAATGGTAGTCTCTGCAGGTAAAAACTTGAAATACCACAAGTGACAAATCTATTCTAACTGGCTTAACATGAAAATTCTTAACTATCCTGTCCTAGACACTTTGCCATGGTTTTGCCAAATCTGTCCTCACGCCGTTCTTCTCAGCTTAGGCTTCAGATGTAGCTCAGCTAATGGAGCTTCTCTAGCATACACGGCTTGATCCCCAACATTGCAGAGAACTGGATTTCATGGCACATGCCCGTAATCTGGATCTCAGGAGATAGGGTCACCTTTGGAGAGTTCAAGGCCAGCCTGGGCTATGGTAGAAGGTGTCTCCAAAAACTGGTTTGTAACAGGGGATGATAAAAGGTTATAAAGGAAGAACACTGTAGCAATGCCTAGCTGGTATGTGACTGAAATCCCAGCTCTTGTAGAGGCAGGAGAAACATAAGTTCAAGGTTAGTCTGGGCTAGTTATCAAGACTCTAAAAAGCATATAACAAAGTATCCTGTGAGTTCTGCTGTTAAAGTTTAAAAACTAAAACACACAAAGGTCACACTTTAAGTAAGGGTACCTTGACATCCTCTAGGAGACCCAAGATTGGCACAGCTGATTGTCACAGTCAGGTCCCATGGTAGGCTTTGCTTTTGTGTGTGTGTGTGTGTGTGTGTGTGTGTGTGTGTGTGTGTGTGCAACCTCCATACTGGTTTCCATAGTGGCTACATAGCATTCCCACCAGCAAAACATGAGAGCTCCTCTTTCTCCATATTCTCATTTGGTGGTTTTGTGTTTTTTGTTCGTTTTCCCTTGATGATAACCATTCAAACTGGAGTGAAATGAAATATCGATGTAGTTTTAGCTTTTGCATTTCAATGATAGCTAAAAATGGTAAATAGTCTTTTGTTTCAAGTATATTGGCCATTTGTATTTTTCTCCTCATGGAGTTGTCTCTTCAGTTTATTTACTATTTATTGATTGGATGGTTTGGGGTTTGGTTTTTGGAGTTCTTTATAGACTCTAGATATTAATCCCCAGTTCCAGATAAGGTTGACAAAGGCCTCTCCCACCTCACGGTGTTCCGTACCTTCTTTGCTTTGCTGTCTAGAAGCCGGTTTACTGCCGTGCAGACCCACCAATCAAGTCTTAGTACTGAATTTCCTTTCACCAAGTTCTTGTCTATACCTCTATCTTGAAGTGTTTGGTTCATGTTTTCCCCTGTTTCAGAGTTGCAGGTTTTACAAACAAAGGGGCTCTTTTGGAAGGGGGGGTTCGTTTTAATAGATTTGTGTATAGATACAGAATACACACTCTTTCCAGTGGCCCAATCAGCTTTTGTTTAGAGATCACATTCTGATCCGAGGCCCCCAACACATACTCAGCGGAGTATGGCTGGTCTGGCCTGAGTGAGAGGAGAGCCTAATCCTTGAGAGACCTGAGGCTCCAGGGAGTAAGGGGGCCTGTTGGGGTGGGTGTAGGGAGGAGGAATGGGATGAGGAACTGTCAGAGGATGGACCAGGAGGGGAATAATGGCTGGACTGTAAAAAAGATTAAAGATAATTAAAAAATAGAAGTAAGAATAAAGATTGCATTGTAGGCACAGAGTTGGCATTTCTGTGGCTTTTCACAAAAGGGCTCTCCAGTTCTGCACTGTATGGAGTAGTCGGAAATCATGCAGAAAACCAAAAACCAAAAACCTCAGTCTTGAGTAATTGGAGATTCAGAAGGAAAGGTTTGAGATCTGTGGATCATGTAGGAAAAGGTTTATATAGAAAATTCAAAGAATAGATACAAATATTATTAAAGGGGAAAGTCAAAATTTTCATAAATTGTTGAAAAACAAATTTTAAAACCTCAAAAGGTTGATGTACTGAAGATAACTATGGAGAAATCTACACCTGGGAGCATCTCCAAACAGGCAGGAGGAGAAAATCCCACTACACAGGGAACAATGATGGGAACTCATTTTTTTTGGTCAGGAATAATGGGGAAAGAATAGATGAGGTGTTCTATAACTGTTAAAGGAAGTAAGATTGTAACATTTGAACTACATAGTCAGGAAAAATAACTTTAAAGTGACATAAAAACATATTCACTGTAAAATTAAACTTGGGAGACCTTGTTATCAGCAGTTGTGCTAAAGAAACAGGCAGGAAGTCACCCAGGCAGAGGGACTTTGGCTGGGGGTTCAGGTAGGCAAAATGAGGAACATCTGAAATGCCATCTACCTCGGAGAGTATGAAAGACTGTGCTCCTTTTTCTTACCTTAAAAGAGCCTGAGAAATTAACGGGAATAAAGTAATACTGATATTTAGCTCATTTCTGATACAGAGGGAAATTCTATATCACAGTGGGTAAGATGGCAAATGGGGTCCAGCAAGGCTCCGACTTCTGAAACAATGGCTTTGCAGAGCTACAGTTCACCCACCACACTTTAAACTGTACATACAATTCATCAGTTTTAGGATTACTCATATAAGCATTGCCTAAAATACTGAAAGAACAGAGATGGGAGATACAGCAATTGTTCAGAATCCTACGCCCTGCTCAAGGTTCACCTCTCTACCCCACCCTCAGGGTGGGGCCAATTAAAACAGCTTCAACAAAAATGACATTTAGGATTATAATAGGTAACACAAGGCACACTAAAACATAGATTGGCAAGGCTTTCTGTGAAAAGGACAGCACAAGAAGACTAAATATGATTAAACATTTCCAACTAAAATATTGACACAATTTGAATGTAACTTATGGTTTGGAAACTCACTACCTTCGACAGTGGACAAATGGGGTTGGAAGGATGGCGATTATCTTTTCTATAGAAGGCACTTTACCAGATGGCAACTTGGTAATCTAATAGGAAAGGTGATGGCTGCTGCTTAAGAGGTATTTGAATAAACTGTTTATCAAATACATTTCTGCTTAGAAGTAGGACATACTTCACACCATAAAACATCGGAAATAGAAAAAATATATGTAGATCCTAAAAGGAAATCCAACAGAATCTTAATTTTATATTGCTTAAGCATGTGCAAATACAAACTCATAGAATTAGGTGGTAAGCATTATTCTTATATTCTTGTAAAACAAAGTCATATTTAAAACCTAAAACCAGATTGGGCACAGCAGTACATGCCTTCAATCCCAGCACTGGAGACAGGTGAGTCTCTGTGAGTTTAAGGCCTGCCTGACCTACTAAGGCTATATAGTAAGACCCTCAGCCAACAAAACAACTGAACAGATAAAACAGTATTTAAACAAAATACTTGAATGTAAAAAAAAGAAGGCATGAATGGACATGTTAGAACAGTTCATTTGTTGTCTGTATGCTAGGATGCCCACTGCACACTTGTCTTTGGGGGTTGGAGGTGAGATGGTCAAGAATCAACAGCACAGACTCCAGGAGCAGGCAGCCACTCCATTCCGCCCACATTTATTATATTAAATTGTTTTATGTACTGACATTGCTTTTGGGTTTAAGGTTGGATGATGTTTCTTCAGACTGGGTTCCAGACTTAAAGGTTTCTGGCTTTAAATACTAACATCACTAATAGAAACAGCACCCCTTTATAGAGCATGCTGTACGAAATGAGTGATTTCTGTCTATATTTAAGTTAAATTTAAAAAGTAGATTGGCGGGGCAGCTCAGTGGGTACTCTCTACCAAACCAGACCACCTGAGTTCAAGCTGCAGGACCAGAGTGCTAGAAAGATCCCATCCGAAAAGTTGTACCCCATATGCACACACACACACACACACACACACACAAACACACATATATATATACATACAAACATAAATAACTAATAAAAATTTAAGTCCAGTGGATTGTCTGTTGCTGTCATGCCTGCCGCTTTCCTTATAGTATCCAAAATAAGCTGCCTTTTCTAAAAAACAAAAATGAAAGTTTTAATAATCTAAACGATTTGTTTGCCACCACAGTATAATAAACGTATACTTTATAAAGTCTGGCTTGGAGATATTGAATATTCGGTTGCCTGTTTACTGATGGATGGGGTCTTGCTCTGTATCCCAGGTTGGCCTTAACATTATTATGCTTCTTTGTAAATGGACTTGGGGCGATTTTGTGGGTTCTTTCATTCTTCTACCCTTTCAATCTCCCAACACTAGGTAGGAGAGAAAAAGGGATAGAGGAAGCAGGGCAGCATCATTGTTACTCTTTCCTTCTAGTTAGGAGTGTTGAGCTTCTTGGGGCAAGTCTGATCTCTGCTGTCAGGATATCTAGTCTCTTCGTTCATGAGTGCTTGACAAACCTCAAAAAACCCACAACCAGCTGCAACCCACAGCATCCAACCACCAACTGGCCGAACTGCCCCCTCTATGGGGACTCTAGCATTTGTCTACCCTCTGACCGGTCCCCAGAATTCCAAATGTCACACAGCTGCAGAAACTATCTGCAGCTGGCAAAACCACGCCCCTAATAGAGCACGAGGCAAATCATAGTCAGCTGCTGCGGGCGATCTGAAGTAGCTCCACATCCCACACCTGGGATTCAAACAAAAACATCCTTATATTCCCGTGTCTTTAAAGAAACCAGAATTCCCACTACTGTTCTTGACTCAGCCCTTGAGTGCCATGAGTCAAGTACCACATCTGGCTTGAGGGTCTATCTTTAAAAATAATTTATTTTATTAGTTATTTGAGAATGTCTTAGGGTTCTATTGCTGTGAACAGACACCGAGACTAAGGCAGTCTTTATAACGGACAACATTTGATTGGGGATGGCTTACTGTTTCATCATGGCAGGAAGCAGGGCAGTGCGCAGGCAGACATGACGCTGGAGGAGCTGAGAGTTCCACTTCTTGATCCTAAGGTAACCAGGAGAGACTCTCCTCTGCAGGCAGCCAGGAAGGGGAGCTTGCTCTTCAATGCACTGGGCGGAGCCTGAGTTTAGGAGGAGACCTCAAAGCCATTGTGACTCACTTCCTCCAATCAGGCCTTACCTTTGCCAACAAGGCCACGCCTCCTAATAGTGCGGCTTCCCCTGTCCTCTAAATATGCATTAGAGAATCTAACGGAATTTGAAGCAGGGCATTTAACATCCAGGAACTATTTCTAAGAAACATGTAAATGATTCCACAGGTAGCGGCTCCTCAGATGGTCACAATTTCAGATTGAAGGAAGAACACACCGATGTCATGTGTAGTGCATTTATTAACCAATGTTATGTTCTGAGTGAATCCTTTCTGAATCACCTTGACTTTTACGTTTGAAACCGCATTTTTATTTTTTGCATTCGCTAGCAAATATAAGAAAATACAGTAAAGCATTGTTCCTAAGTCACGAGTCAGCGTTTGTTCTAGCAGATCCCTATAATAATTTACCATATTATTGTGTTAAACTAGATCAAAGAGACGAGACTGCAAAACTGTTTTAACGCCACCTATCACTTCCGCTTTTGAGACAGGAAGTTGAGGATCCACGTCGCTCTTGAACTCCTGGTCATCCTGCTTCCATGCCCCACCTGCTGGGGACACAGCACTTCCTAATAGATTGTTTTGGGCACCTATTAACTAGTATATAGCTTCTCTCTCCAATTTCCACGAGAGTGAAGGCTCACTAGAGCAGTAGCATTTCAACCTTGCAAAACAATCGGGAGTGCCCAGGACAATACCCAACGCATAATAACCACACAGGGAGCATTCATGGAACAATGTCTGGAGAGTCTCTAACCTTATCGGACCCCCAGGTGTGGCCCGAGGCCGGAAGAAACTCGGGTGCAAGTCCCTCTCTCTATTTTACTCCCTTCTGTTGCTCACTAGCTGCCTGGCTTTGGGCAAGTTACTTAAATCCAAACAGCTTGCTTTATCTATGCAGTAAAATGTAAAGTGAGTTTTCCGTGGGGATAACTGTTCATGTATAGTACATAAGAACTCATTAGATATAAGGGTCATCTTCCCAGCCTTTACAGATGTCACAGAAAAAAAAAACATTTAACCAAATAAATATAAGCTTTTTAATATTATAAGTTTTCTCCCCTCCCCCACATTGTGCTTATTAGTAAGCAGGTAAAAGGAGTTGGGTTTTGAGTAAATGAAAAGGCACAGACTAAAATTACCACCGAAACACCTGAATGAAAATATTGGAAGATGTTTTTATAATAATCGAGTGTCGATGCTGGAAGAGCGTTATCATAACGGGGCTAAAAAAATAATTAAAAAACAAAGCCTGTTCTTGAAAAAGGATGCAGATGCGATGACGTGATGATGACGACGCAGCCTGCAGGTCACGTGTGTGAAGACAGCTGTATGTCAATGGTTGTTCTGTTCCCCAGTCATCCCCACGCTCGGTCACCACATGCCCTCTCGATTCTTGCAAGCTCCAGTTGGCTCCTCAGGAACCTGAACCCTCAGGCCAACCCTGAAGGAAGCATTAACCTACTTATTGAACCCGTAGGCAGCTTGCAGGGCCAGGAAGCTGGGTGTTTGGAGAAATGATCTCAGCGTTTTACTGCAATGTCCCATGACCACTGAAGGGAGAGCTTGGAGCTGATTTACCATATTTTAAAAAAAACAAAACAAAACAAAAAAAAAAAAAAAAAAACAGCAGTGTAAATTTATTTCTTGGCTTAAGTTTTGCTGCCAAATGGAATCTTCAAAAATACTTTGGAAATACAAATAGATTTAAGATCTGATTCAGGTAAGCTGTATTTATTGTTTGTAGGGAGAATAAAATGCTTGCTTAGTTTTGGGCAAGTTATACATCACCGGTAT
The DNA here is from genome assembly GCF_963924665.1 of Micromys minutus. Taxonomy (NCBI): domain Eukaryota; kingdom Metazoa; phylum Chordata; class Mammalia; order Rodentia; family Muridae; genus Micromys; species Micromys minutus. The sequence continues at coordinate 32,102,923 of NC_137959.1, read as the reverse complement.
TGCACATAAACAAAGCAGGTTAACACTATTAAAGTCAGCTTTAACCACCATGTCCCAATAACGGAAACAGATACCGGTGAAGAAAACTTTCTTCCTGATAACGATAAAAAAAAAAGTGTGTTAAATACAAAATTCACACTTTAAAATTACCAGTGCTAGCCAAGCAAGCGCAGTCGCACAAACTTCCCCCTGACCGCACTTGTCCCTGGCTGCTAGTTCTGTTTGCTGAACTCCTTGAATAGTAACACACAGTAGAAATTAACGTGGCTGATTCCACTTAGGTGATTCAGTATACCCCTTAATTACCTGTTTTTTTTGGGGGGGGGACTGTTAGCAACTTTATAGCTAAAGACTGGTGAATGAATGTAGTTTTGTTCCAAAGAAAAAGAAAGTTTAAGATTGACATTTTGCTAGCCCTGGTTACAACCAACTTTTAAAGGTAATGGGGCATTTACAAGAGCTAAGTGTGTGATTTTAGAGAGATCCTACTCTGTTAATCTTGTTTTCATTAGGTAATTAGTTAATTTATGTTGCATTCCAATCACTCATCAGGACTAAGCACATCCTCTCCCATCAAGGCCGGACGAGGCGGCTCAGGGAAAAGGGATCCAAAGACAGGCAATAGAGTCAGACACAACTCCCACTCCAAATGTCACGGGACTCACATGAAGACCAAGCTGGACATCTGCTACAAATGTGCAGAGGACCTAGGTCCAGTGGTTCAGTCTCAAGTTTGAAGGTGTCCTTGTCCCCGCTGGGTCCTTCAATCCTCCCTGAGCTCTGCCTGATGTTTGGCCATGAGTCCCTGCATGTTTCCATCAGATGTTGGAGGAAGCCTCTCAGACAACAGTTCTGCTAAACTGTCTGCAAGCCTAGAGTGTATCATTAATGCAGTCAGGTGGCGACTTCTCCCATTGGGTGGGTCTCAGGTCGAGCCAGTCATTAGTTGGCTACTCTTGTTAATCTCCAGGCTGCTTTCTCAGCTGCAGAACAGGCTTTGGATGCCAGGTTTCCCTACCATTCTTAAATACCGTTGGACCACAGGTGCTGAAAACAGCAGCCATTTGTTAGAATCTGTAGATTTCTAGTTGTACCTAGATTTAAAGATTAAGCGTTGAGAATTACAAAAAACAGAATTACAACCCAGAAAAAATAACACAGAGAAGATATTACATCCTGAGCACTCTGAAAAGGAGAATGGGCACACCAAGAAAAAAAAAAAAAGAAAGAAAGAAAGAAAAAAAAAGTGGAGTTAGCAGGACGGGGAGCGTAACTGATGTGAAGGAAGTCTAAGTAGTCCTAATAGATGCTTGTAATTAGTACAGTGAAAACAGGTACGTGGTGGATGCTCCTGATATGAAGTTTGAACAGTACGAAAGTCCACAAAATTGTTTAAAGGGAGGCACATATATATAGATATAGTCACAAAATGATTCCCATAGTTTTATTTTTGAGCTAAAGAAAAAGATAAGAGCGTGGAAAAGTAATTTGACTCTAGCCACGTTGAGCACCTCGCAGGTGTAACTGCGCTTGCGCAAGATCAGCACGTTGGTTGTCATCGACAGTTTCCCCTGGAGGTTAGCAGGTAGGTAGAGGGGAACGGAGCATATTCTCTTGCGCACTCATTCTCTTAAGATAATTTGTCCTTTTCTAAATAAGTAACATTTAACCTGGGAAATCCAATAGCACAACCCAGAGAAATCTTGGGCCACACTTTATATTAGAGCTGAAAGCTGAAATTTGGGGTATCATTAACCTCACAGGCTCGTGACTTCTGAAGGAACAGCAAAGGAAAACACGTTTCAGACAAGAGTGACTTAGGAAGCCTAAGGAAGAGCTTTAAAATAAAAGGAAACCAGCAATGCAATTAGCGTCAGTCACCATAGCCCATCTTCTCCGTTCGTATTTTTAATGCTTTCTGCGCCCATAAGAAATTTCCTTTCAAGTTGATGCCACGCCATGTTTTTTCTGTTTTAACCATCATTGACTTTTTGTGGGGGCTCTGTGTGTGTGTGTGTGTGTGTGTGTGTGTGTGAACCCACGCTCCTGTGTGCACGGCATCCTTGTGAAGGTCAGAAGACACCGTCGGATGCCACTGCTCCAGTGTGCCTCATCCGTCTCTGTCTCCTACCTTGGCATTGCTAGGATTATAAGCATCTTCCACTTCCTAACATAGGTGCCAGGAATCTGAACTCAGGTTCTCATGCTTGAGATAAGTGCTTTATTTGACTAAGCCACATCTCCAGCTCACCTTCTAACCTATAAGGATTTCTGCTGTTTACTCCTTTCCCATGGTTTGTGTCACTGTTCCTTTGGGCCAGGGTCTCACGGGGTTTGCTAGTCAGTCTGAATGGCCCCTGACATTACTACGATCCCCCTGCTTCAGTCTCTGTGTCCCAAGTTTTTAATCTATCTTTTTATGAGCATCTTTATTTCTGGAGTCAGCACCTCATTTTTCTCATGAATTCTTGTTTATTTTGTAGATTTTTCTCTTTTGCATGTGATCTGTTTGTTCATGTTCGTGGAAACTAGGTTGGTTGGGGGTAGGTGGTCGCTATGACATTTCTAGTAGCTTTGTGTGGTTCTGGTGTTTCTCCAGCCAGGGGCTGTCTGAGAGAATGGAGAAAACATGGCAGCAGACTGAGATCTATGAACAGCCAGCAACAGGGAAGTTTGTTGCTGTACTGGCTTTGTATGTTGTGTGTACTGGCATGAGCGAGCAGCTGTTAGCATCTTCATAGCACATCTTCTGTTAGACTTAAGAAGCACATAGTTTTAATCCAGGGACAAGCCTTTCTTTGAGCTATGTGTATACAGGGTAGGGGCTGCTCTAGTCACGATGTCTTCCTTTACATCCACCAATCCATAAGTTCCAGTCTTTGTTTGCTTTGACCTTCACAGTTCGGAAGAACTCGTGAAAGTTATTACTTCGTACATACAGTATCTCCTAGTATAGAATAGTCTGAGGTTTTTGTTTTGTTTTGTTTTGTTTTTTTCATTTCATGATGGGAATGATATGCATTTTGCCAAGTGATGTTGAGCTCAAGATGACAGGTGAGAATGTGAACTGTCTTGACATCTCTCATATCCTAGCAACAGACGATATCATCTCTGAACACAGAGTTAAATCATTTACCTGGGTTTACATGTTAACACCATTATTTTTTTCTTTGTAATTAACCTATATCTTACAGGGAGATATTTTAAAATAATATTTTGAGACTATGACTATATCATCCCTTCCCCTTCTTTCCTCAAAACTCTCCCATATAACCATATAATGCTACTTGGATGTATGCTTTCAGGGCTGATTATTTGGTACTGGATCACCTGCTTTTCCCAGGGAAAGACAATTTGCTTATAGTTCTCTACCTCAGGTTGCAACCTCATGAATCTTCCCTGTCCATGTTCACACTTCTGTAGGTATCATCCTTGTTCAGGTAAGGTTTAGGCACCCATGTTAATGTTCATGGATGTAGCCTTGATATTTCTGGGAGAAATGGTGTCATAGAAAACTGTTTCTCTGGCTCTTACAATCTTCCCATCCACTCTTCAACTATGATGCCCAAGTCTCTGTCGCAGGAAACTGTGTTGCAGATGTTTCAGTTGGGATTGAGCTCTACAGCTCTGCATTCTAATTGCTTCTGGTTTTTATGGAATGGTCATTGTGTGTGGCAAAGATAATCTTCCTTGGTGAGAACTATACTTACCTGGGGCTAGAAGGACAAACATTTAGAATGTAGTTAGAGATTGTGCCAGTTGAGTAAAGTGGTGATTTTAGGTTCTTCTCCATGATCCATGATTTCACAAGCCCCACGTAGTTGGCTAGGTTCCCAGGACCAGACATGACATTTATCTTGCTCAGTGGATCTTAAGTCCAATTAGAGATCTGTTGGTGAATGCCAAGGCATGTGTCCCACTACTGAATGCTTGTGGGTTGCCCTGATGCTGTTTGTATTTGATGCTAATTACACTTCCCCAATGGGCTGCCTAGGATGAGGAGTGAATCACATACTCGGGTGACTTCATCAGAACTTTCTCCCCATTTTAACTTGTAAAATAAAGGATAGAGCCAGTGATTGGGGAAGGG